>NW_027505874.1:0-72148 GCF_021521415.1 Bidens hawaiensis | reverse complement strand
GGTTTGAAAAGTCGAAGGTTAGGTGTTACAACTGTCAACAGAATGACCACTTTGCGAAGGAGGGCACAAATGAACGTGTAGAACGCAGTCAGACCAGGTCTACACAACAGAGTGGTGGAGGTAATGAGAATAGAGCCATGATATCCAGACAGAACGGGGAGTACAACTGGAATCTGCATGTTGAGGAAGTGTTCGAACAGGCAAATTTAGCGAACATCGAAACTGCAGGAAGTGAGAAAGTAACTGGAGAAAATGAAGCCTACATGGCAGAAGTGGCAGACCAGCTCACCGAGGTAAGTACTAAACTCCCTTGTACGAAATGTGAAAATCTGTCTGAACAATTGACAACTATAACTGATCAGTTTGTTAATTTGGATGCTCAATTTAAAACATTAAAAGAAGATCATCATTTCACTAAAGCTAGAGAAAACAGTTATAAGGTAAAAATAAAAGCTAGTGAGAAAGATATTAGAAGTCTTAAAGCAAGTCTAGCTGAGAAAATTCAAGTAATTGATCTTAGCTATGAAGTGTTAGAAGAGAAAACCAAACTAATAGCTGAAAGGGATAAACAGATAGCTGATCACCAGGTGAAAGTGGTGGAACTAAACAGGAAACTTGAGCAATTTAGAAATTCCTCCGCTATACTTGATCACCTCGTTAGTGATCAAGGTTCCCCAGTTAAAAGGGGAGGAATTGGATATCATGAAGTTCCACCACCTTACAATCATAATTACACTTATGATCCTAGTAATCAGAAATCTGTTGATGTTGATTTTGGTCAAACAGTTCCGGTTAAGGTTACTATTAAAGAACCAGAAGTTAGTAAAGGCGAAACAAGTAAGCCTGTTTCGAGTGTTAAGATTTCTGCTCCTAGTCCTGTCTCATCAAATTCGGACAAGTCATCCGAGTCTAGTGAGACAAATCAAGAGGCAGTGTTACCAAAATGTGGAGAGAAAAATAAAACAACTGAAAAGAATTCTCCACTAAACCCGTATGTCCCACCATATGTGAGACAAACGGGCAGTAATGCAGCCTCAACATCTAAAACAACTATTGAAAAGAAAGTTGAACACAGGAGTTGTTTCAGATGTAATCAATTAGGACACCTAATTGCTAATTGCCCTCTGAAGCAGAGATTCAGAGGTATGAGGCCTTCAAAAACTGAGAACAGAACTAATAGTAAGTACAATAATTTTAAAAATGAAAACTTATCAAAGTTCAGAAATTGGACTAATCTAGGTTTTCAAAGAAAATGATCTCAGTTGTTCACTGCTAACAACCAAACCATAAGTAATAATTCATTTAATTCACGAAGGTTTGGATGGCCTCATAGTCAATCTACAAGAAGGTATCCTTTTAGGACTTACAGAAATTATCCTAATACTAACTTTGGATAGCCAAAGTACGGGATGTATCGACCCAAGACCAATAGGTCTTGGGTCCCCAGATTTTAATCCTCTGCTTTAATCGTGCAGGAACAGTTGAACAGGGCTGCAAACAATCTATGGGTTGTGGATAGCGGCTGTTCCCCGGCACATGACGGGTGACAAGAATTTGTTACACGACTGGAAACCTGTTCAGGGAGGAAGAGTGAGTTTTGCTGGAGAGAGCGGTGGAAGGATTACAGGAATAGGGACGGTGACTAATGGAAAAATGACTTTAGAGAAAGTGAATTTCGTTGAAGAACTAAAGCATAATCTGCTGAGTTTATCGCAGATCTGTGACAAAGACTACACAGTGCACTTTACCAAGAATGAGGCGATTGTACTGTATCCTGGTTTCAAGATACCAAAGGATTGGATTGTAATGAAGGCTCCAAGAGAAAAGAATACGTATATTACGGACATGAGGTCGACTGAGATGGCCACAGAAGAATCGTGTCTTCTGTCAAAAGCAACTGAATCGGAGTCCGAGTTATGGCATAGAAGAATGGGGCATATTCATCTTCGGAAAATGAACTACATTGTCAAGAATGGGCTGGTGTTGGGTGTTCCCTTGAAGAATTTCAACTTTGAAGACCAATGCCTATCATGCAAAAAGGGAAAGCAACACAAGAAATCCCATCACACCAAGAAGGTTAATTCAATAGTCAGTACCCTAGACCTACTTCACATGGATCTTTTCGGTCCTGTGAATGTAAAAAAGCCTAGGTGGTACATCATACTGCTTGGTGATCACTGATGATTTCTCTCGATACTCTTGGGTATATTTCCTGAAGTCAAAGGATGAAACGGTTCAGATGGTAAAAAATTTGATTACCAAGGTTGAGAATATCATGGGGAAAAGGGTTAAATACATCAGGAGTGACAATGGGACAGAGTTCAAAAATTATGAGATGGAGATCTTCGGCTTACAGAAAGGGATAGAACACCAGTACAGCGCTCCGTATACTCCGCAACAAAATGGAGTGGCTGAGAGGAAGAACAGAACGTTAATTGAAGGAGCCAGAACCACGCTGGCTGATTCGAAACTTCCTGTGATGTTCTGGGCTGAAGCTGTTGCAACAGCCTGTTATATCCTTAATAGAGTTTTAACTGTTAAAAGACTGAATAAAACATGATATGAACTTATGCATGGGAGAAAGCCCAACTTGAGTGGTCTCGAACCATTCGGGTCCCCTTGTTCGATATTAAATACAAATTCTAAATTTGGTGAAATAGCCGACGAAGGTATTTTAGTCGGATATGTTGTTGGGACTCCCAACAGACGAGTCTTTAATACATCGACCAGCAAGGTTGAGGTGGTGTGTAACACTGATATCACAAGTTACAAATCACCAAAACCAAGCACGGGACCCGCTGGGGTTTTCGACTATGATAGGCTTTTTAAATCTTTTAACATGCCTTATTTGGATTGTGCAGAAGTTGATGAGAGAATTGCTACGAAGATGATTTACGATGAGGAAGACCATTTGGTGCAATGACCGCAGTATGATGAATGTCAGCCTTCCTCGTCAAATGCTGTCGATACCCCTGCTGCCTCTACAGAAGAGGAATTCTTCAATCCGTTTCACTCTCAACAACAATTACCCATTGATGAGATACCTTCGAACCTAGAAGACAATCTACAAGTCAGTTCGGTTCCGACTACGAGAATTCACAAAAATCACCCTTTGGAGAACGTGATAGGTGATCTGTCCGACGGTGTACAAACAAGACAAAGCTTGAATGAGCACACCTGTGTTTACACAAGCATTAAAGAATCAGGCATAATTAATGAATGCTTGTACATCTGTTTCATCAGCCAGATTGAACCAAAGAACTATCAAATGGCTCTCAAGGACAGCTCGTGGGTCGAAGCCATGCAAGAAGAGTTAGCCCAGTTCAAAAAGATGGAGGTATGGAACTTGGTTGCAAAACCGAAGAATGCGCATGCGATTGGCACCAAATGGGTTTTTAAATGCAAGAGAGATGAGAAAGGGATTATTATCCGGAACAAGGCGAGGCTGGTTGTAAAAGGTTTTAATCAGCAAGAGGGGATTGACTACAATGAGGTGTTTGCTCCTGTGGCGAGATTGGAAGCCATTCGATTTTTTTTGGCATTTGCTGCACACAAGGAGATGAAGGTATTTCAGTTAGACGTGAAGAGTGCGTTCCTTAACGGTAAAGTCGATGAGGTTGTGTACGTTGAGCAACCTCCGGGTTTTCCTGACCCAGACTTTCCTGATCACGTATACAAGCTAAGTAAAGCACTGTATGGGCTACATCAGGCCCCTCGTGCCTGGTACTCAACACTATCCGATTACTTGCTTGAGAATGAGTTTGAAAGGGGTAAGATTGATAGCACATTGTTCTTTAAGAGAAAAGGGAGCAACTTTCTTCTGGTGCAAGTCTACGTGGACGACATCATCTTTGCTGCATCAAAAGTCGCCATGTGTCAGGAGTTTGAGGCCGTCATGAAAAAGAGATTTGAAATGAGTGCTATGGGTGAACTAACTTTCTTTTTAGGACTGCAGGTTGATCAGAAGAAAGATGGGATGTTCATTCATCAGACTAAGTATGTCCATGATGTTCTCAAACGCTTCAAGATGGAGGACAGCACTCCATTTGATACTCCAGTCTGCGTCAACCATAAATTGGGTGCTGATTCAGACAACGATGCAGACGTGGACCAAACCCAATATCGGGCATAATAGGTTCTTTAATGTACTTAACTGCTTCTAGACCTGATATTATGTTTGCAGTTTGTCTTTGTGCACGCTTTCAGGCAAACCCAAAGGAATCTCACTTGAAGGGTGCGAAGAGGATATTGCGATATCTCAAAGGCAAGCCTAAGCTGGGGTTGTGGTACACGAAAGGAAGAGACTTGGAGTTGGTCGCCTGCACGGATTCTGATTATGGAGGGTGCAATCAGAATCGGAAGTCAACAACAGGTGGTTGTCAGTTTCTTGGAGGCAGATTAGTGTATTGGCAGTGCAAGAAGTAGACCTCAGTCGCCATTTCAACCTGTGAAGCAGAATACATGGCAGCATCAAACTACTACTCCCAGGTTCTTTGGATACAACAGCAATTGCGGGATTATGGTCTGAATTTCACTCATACTCCCATTTGCATTGATAACACTGCTGCTATCTCAGTAACTAACAATCCCGTAAAGCACAGTAAAACTAAACACATTGACATCCGTCATCATTTTATACGGGATTGTGCTGAGAAGAAACTGATTGTGCTCGAAAAGGTTGATACGTAAGATAATTTCGCTGACTTGTTTACTAAAGCGTTTGACAAAAATCATTTTCAAAACCTTGTTGAGCTGAATGGGATGATCAATCCCGAGTAACCGTGTTTTGTGACTTTGTTTAAAAAAAAAAATGTCACTATCGCTTAGAATTATGTCGGTTGCCTCAGTTCGAAGGACATATCTTCGGATATGTTTGGTCCTCATTTCTACTTGTAGAATATGAGGATAGCCATTAACCAAATGACTGAAAGTGACCGAGGCGGTTTATGATGTGTTTTTATTCTTTCGTTGAAAATTAGTCGTTCAAACTTAGTTAGAAGGACACATACTCGTATGTGGTCGGTCCAGCTGATCCATTGGATCTTCAGGATAGCCGTTTACCTGAAAACTTCAATTTGATTGGGGCGATAGAACTTAAAATTTTTTTTCGGGAGATGAAATTATTTTTCAAGTCTACTACTTCGTAAGAAGTTCCTTTACTATGTTTAACAGAAAATTGATCCAACCTTGGAAAGTGATAGATATACTGATTCTGTGTGCTTAACTAGTGAAGTTATTAGGCCTAAAAGACTTTAGAACAGTCATTGTATGTAATGGTACCTTCTTATGGTGCGTAAAAGTAGAAGTGATACTAACTAAATCTACTCGATTTTACGCGGAAACTCCTTAAGAGTTGTGTATGTCTCCATATATATCTTTCCGAATGATAGGCAGAAAAGCGATTACCAAGTCATACACGAGCCCGTGAGTGTTCTGATTCCCGTGAAGATAGCGTGTCAAGAAACTGCAGTGATCCAGATTCGGGACTTGCAGTTGTTTACTACTCTGAAGTTGTGTAAAAAAAATGTGTTATTGAGACATTCTAGAGTTTATAATGTTCATACTTCTCAATCAAGATGTAAAAAAGAAAACGGGATGAAGAGTCTAAAGATCGAAGAGTACTTACTATTTAATCAGACACTACGGGTCGAGATCAACTCGGGGTGACTTAGGGAAAGCCAAATACGCTTTGAGAATAGATAGGAGGCATCACAATCTCTGAGTTGTTGCCCACTTAAGTTTTGAGCTTAATTGAACCTGACCCGTATCACAGAAACGATGAAAACCATTCTAAGTTATTTACCTGCTTACAACCTGTTTCTTTATGTCATAATACAGCTGAACACGGATCTGTGTGACAGTCACGTAATTAGTATGATTCCTGTTCGGGTCTTTTCTAAAACGTAGTAGTCCCTGTCGAGACTGAAATTTGATCCCGTGTACTTTAATTTTTAAAAGTTTTTTTCTACTTATGTAGTTGTATGATTTTATACCTGGTTACTTGGTCTTGATCGTATCATTTAACGCTTTAAAGGTTGTTTTAAAACTTAATTGCAAATTGTTCAAAATATGGGGTTTGTTTTGTAAAATACTAATATCGGCGAAGTTGTGCATAACTTTGCCTGCATAGGCGAAGTTATCCATAACTTCGCCTGTAAAATTTTGACCCTATATAAAGAAGTTTTAAGGTCAAACTATTCATTATTTTCAAAAACCCAGCGAACTTATCTCCGTAACCCTAAGCGAAGATATCTTCTAGAAACCTAGGCGAACTTATCCTTCGATTATCATCTGTGTTTATTTTTCCTTCGTTCTAATCCGATTAAAGGTGTGTAGGCTTGTAGTGTCGTAGAATCACTATCCTTGACTTTAATCATCGGTCGTTTCGACCCGATTCACGACCCCGTATTTCGAAACCTAACCACCTGATTTTCAAACTTACTTTCACGTGGTAGTAATGATACTAATCGTCTAGATCGTCTTAAAAACGTGTTTTACGAGATCCGCGATCTCCAAATTGACCCAATTCACCTCGTTCAAAAAAACCTATCTGTTGCCGATTCATATTCGGCGAAGATACAGTTTAGGCGAAGTTATCCGTAACTTCGCCTGAGATTTAACTTCGCCTGATAATTTATTATGTAACAGTATTTGAGGCGATGTTGTGATTAGGGGAAGATATCATTAACTTCGCCTGGCCCTTTTATTTTTAATTAACTGTTAACATGCGAAGTTCCAGTTGAGGCGAAGTTGTTCCCAACTTCGCCCCACCTCTAACTTCGCCTATACAGAATAATCACAACTTCGCTCATGGTAACAGGCGAACTTGTGATTTGCCTTGACGTTTATCTAACTTAGTCTGTTTGTTGCAGAAATGGCTGCTGTAGCTGGAGCAGGAGGCGCAGGTGGTGATGAAGGAGGAGACAACCAACGACAGTTTTTCCCGGGTCATAACTTGTACATAACATTAGACCCGGACGCGAGTGGTGTTGATGATTTCCGCGAGATCATCACGTTCTTACTACGCTCGCGTATATTCCACGCAATTACCACAACACTGCCGATATCCTTGCCAAACATTGAGGATTTTTGGCAGACCGTGGAATATGACTGTCACGTCGAGCCCCCGGTGATGCGAGCAACGGTCAACAATCAGATTGTTCAGTTCTCATCTGAACAAATCCGGGCGGCTTTGCGGTTCGGAGATGAGACAAGAGATGATCCGACAGATTTTGTGGCTCCTTTCAGAGATGGTGCGTTTCTGAGGATGGGATACTCTGGTCCCTTGGGAGATACTCAGAGAAGGAAGGGGTTCTTGCTTGACCAGTGGCGCTTTCTCATGCATGTCATGATTGTGTGCATGTCAGGGAGAAAGGCTAGTACAGATGGCATGGGCGCGACCATGCAGTAGGCGATGACTGCTCTGACTTACAATAAGCGTTACAGCTTTAGTCAGATGGTCTTCTATGAGATAGATCGACAGAGAAGAGCGGTGGGGCGTGAGAGATTTCTCATGTATCCAAGATTTCTACAAATGATCTTGAATTATGTTGCTCCAACGCTACCTCAGCGCCGCCCAATCAGATATGTAGAAAGTGTGAGTAAAAGGATCTTCGCCCAATGCAGATCTTCCAGTGCGAGGAGCAAACCTGAGCTCCGTCCTCGACATACTCCACTATTTGGGTACTTGATCAACCCGGAGTATGTGCCAGCTCGTGGGGACGAGTTTCGGGACCCGGCACCACAACAGGCTGGAGCACCTCAAGCTATACCTGCTGCTCCTGTTGTGTCACCGGAGGAGAATGTAGACCTTGATGCAGCATTTGGTGGTCAAGGCTTCTTTGATATGGAGAGGGTTGATCCAGAGGAAAATGTGCAAGTCTCAGTTGAAAGGGTTACTAGTGTGAATGTGACTAGGGCAGCTACAACGGTGGCTGACTCTGATTCTGATGATGATGTGGCCGAAGCGAGACGGATTTTGGTAACTCAAGAACGAACTCATGGGAAAAGAAAGAGAACTGATGATGACAGCGAGTCAGATTTTGAAGAATAAGCACATAAGTTAATTCGTAGATCAATAAGGGACAGGACAGGTGCAGGATCGGGAGCTGGTGAGAGCTCAAGGGTGGTACGTTTCACCCCACCCGCACTGTCCGGTATGACAATTGTCCCTTCATCATTACCTGCTACAAGGCCAAGCACCACGGACGTTCCCGTGGTGGCTACCTCATCTTCATTTGGCCTCCCACCCACTACATTCCAACTTTCGGCTCCTGAGATTGTATCGTTGCCACCTCCAACTCTTACTCCAACGGAGGTCGTGGCAAGATTTATTGAGTCGACGGTTGTAGCAACTGCAGGATTATCAGTTACGTTACCACCTGCGGTTACGTTTACGCCTACTTATGAGGTCCTGGTTACATTGGAAATTCCTCCTCAGTACACTCAAGATATATCACATCTGAGGTTTGATTTCGATGCAACCATATCAGACTCAGAACGAATAGCAGCACTTGAACGGGTCGTGGCAGAACAATCAAGGGTGAATCTTATCCAGACCCATGCTATTCAATGCCTCGTTGCAGAGAATTAGATACAGTCGTCCCTGCTGATAGAACATGGCAAAATCATTGATGCTTTGAAGCAGTTCTTGGCATCTCAGGGGGAGACGAGCTGTAAGGGCGATGAGCTGAGGACTAAGAAGTGAAATGATAGAGACGATGATCCCAATGCATCGAAAGGTGCAGGTGGAGAGTTGCCAAGAACTGAACAAGCTCTTGGGACTTCCACATCTCAGGGGGAGTCAACTAGTGCGGCTGACGGTACAGGTGATGAGGTGGTGGTCGTGGAAGTTGAGGAGATGGATGATGAGTTTATAGGTGATGATGATGTATTACAAGTTGATGAGATAGAGAAGATTGGTGCAGAGATTGTTATTGATAATGAGATAGAAGAGGGAGAGATTGTAGAGGAGAATGTGGAGCATGAGATTCCGGAAGTCGATAAGGCAGATATGAGTCAAGAGATTGGAAATGATGAGACAGAATGGGAAGAGCAGCCAAGATGGAAAGAAGGCTATGCTCAGTGGTTTGTAAAAACGAAGAAACCGGCGGTCCCTACTATGTTTAAGAAGAGTTACAACATTAGAGGTTATGCTGAATCGAGAAAGGGGATTATTTGCCAGATATATGATGAGCAGTTGAGGCTCTTTGTCATTAAGAGGTATGATGGTGTTCAGTACTTCAAAAGGATGTTGAGATCGTTGAATACATTGCCAGAATGTGAAGTGAAAGACTTAGCCAGATTGGGGTTAATAAACAGGAGTGATGATAATATGGCTAGAGTCATTGGGAAGATTGTTTGGAAGGAAAGTATAAAAGAGAAGAAGTTCGAGCTGTTGAAACCACAAAAGGGAAAACTTATCGAAGACAAAGATAGAGGGATGAGAGCAGATGGCAAGCCTTGGATGATCATGAAGTATAAGCCGATCCGGTGCTTATAAAGAAGTGCCGATGAAACAAATGCCCAAGGATGTGCTGAAAGATCTGAAGTGGTGGTATGTAGATTGTGAGACAGCTGAAGCAGTTATGGAGGACGAAGATGAACAAGAGCTGCTGAGAGTCTATGATCCGATGCATCTAGTGAACTTGTCTCAAGCTGATCTGCAGGTGCTGAATGAGAAGAAGATATTTTATATTCCTGCTTGGAAAGACGAAGCGAAGAAATATCAAAGAGTTGTTTCGGTATGTGTACGAGAAGGAGTGCATGCTTAAAGATGAAGATACAAGATTGTTGAAGATTACAAGACACGTGTTTGAAGATAAAGATATGAAGCTACTGCCAAGGGGGAGTCTGTTGGTACATGATGTCAGTAGTTCAGTGTCAAGTGTCTGTAATCGTGTTAGTTGGATTTGTGTTATGTATGTAAGCGAAGTTATCACAAGTTCGCTTGATATAGGCGAACTTGTGGAACAAGCGAAGTTAGGGACAACTTCGCCTGAACATGCCAGGCGAAGTTGTCGTGTTATATAAACATTAGGTTACGGCTTAGGAGTTGGTCGAGTTAATCGAGTTATTCATTGTATCGAGTTTTCCAGTGTTGGTGATTGATATCACGTGTTTTCGGTTGCAATATAACGAGTCTTTGTTTATTGTAACGTGTGTTTAATCGTGTTAGCTCGTATCGTCTTCTACGCTCGTAACGTCTTACGTAGGGATTCCGCACCTACGTAGAACGAGATATTCCGTGTAGATCCGGCTGGGAACCAACAGTACAAATATAGACTATTGATTAGAAAATCTAGGAACAGAAAACAATTTGTATTCCAGATAAGCACCAACCGAATCTTCAGCTTGTAAAAGAATCAACCAGACCATCATAATCAATCGTGCAGTCATGTCCCTTGATAGAAGGAGGTGAGGTGTACCATTGGTAATATACATGTTACCATTCTTCAACACACCTAAAAGAGAAATTAAAAACCTTTAATGCACCCTTCACGTCCATTTGATAAACCTAGAAATTCTTGAAAGGTGCATAGGGCAACAATATTAGTATAGCCTCTAGTCTTGCAACCAGAGCATATACTTCATTGTAATATATGCCATCTAGTTTATTGGATTCTTGGAATTTCTTTCTTCCTTTATTCTTCACAATTACCCCATGGTTATCTATATTTCATTTAAATACCCATTTTATCGGGATCGCCATCTTCACCTGATATGGTTTGCCTATGAGATCCCAAACACCAGGTCGAAGAAATTGTTGTAGTTCATCTTGCATTGCTTCTACCCATGATGGTTCTAGAAGTGCCGTAGAAACACTTTTCGGCTCAATTTGGGATAGAAAGCAAGTGTATTTGGCAATACTCGTAATTTCCGATGCATTCATGTCAGCATACACGCATAGCAAATGATCATCAACAATAATAGTAATTTGATTTCGTGTACGCAATCCCTCATTCAATTCACCTATTATGTTGTCCAAGGGATTATAAGAATTAATTCCAAGAGTCGGATGCTCGGGAACATCAACATTATTATGTAAGTTGGTGACATTTTCTTCAGCCGCTTCATCAGTCAATGTTAGGGAACATTCCCCTGAATTAACTAATTCTGCTCATGAGTTTCAACCAAATGTTCAGAGGTAGAATCTTCAAAGTCGGCATCATAAGATGAAACTGAAACATCATCTGAAACTTCTGGTTGAAAATGTACAAATATAGACTAATGATTAGAAATTCTAGGAACAGAAAACAATTTCTATTCCAGATAAGCACGAACTGAATCTTCAACTTGTAAATGAATCAACCAGACCATCATAATCAATCGTTCAGTCATGTCCCTTGTTAGAAGGAGGTGAGGTGTACCATTGGTAATATACATGGTACCATTCTTCAACACACCTAAAAGAGAAAGTAAAAACCGTTAATGCATCCTTCACGTCCGTTTGATAAACCTAGAAATTCTTGAAAGCTGCATAGGGCAACAATATTAGTATAGCCTCTAGTTTTGCAACCGGAGCATACACTTCATTTTAATATATGCCATCTGGTTTATTGGATTCTTGGAATTTCATTTTTCCTTTATTCTTCACAATTACCACATGGTTATCTTTATTTCATTTAAATACCCATTTTATTGGGATCGCCTTCTTCACCCGTTATGGTTTGTCTATGAGATCCCAAACACCAGGTCGAAGAAATTGTTAGAGTTCATCTTGCATTGCTTCTGCCCATGATAGTTCTAGAAGTGCCGTAGAAACACTTTTCGCCTCAATTTGGGAAAGAAAGCAAGCGTACTTGGCAATACTCTTAATTTCCGATGCATTCATATCAGCATACACGAATATCAAATGATCATCAGCAATAATAGCAACTTGATGTCGTGTACGCAATCCCTTATTCAATTCACCTATTATGTTGTCCAAGGGATTATAAGAATTAATCCGAAGAGTCGGATGCTCGGGAACTTCAACATTATTATGTAAGTTGGTGACATTTTCTTCAGCCGCTTCATCAGTCAATGTTTGGGAACATTCTCCTGAATTAACTAATTCTGATCATGAGTTTCTACCAAAGGTACAGAGGTAGAATCTTCAAAGTCGGCATCATCAGATGAAACTAAAACATCATATGAAACTTCTGGTTGATAATGTACAAATATAGGCTAATGATTAGAAAATCTTGGAGCAAATAACACTTTGTATTCCAGATAAGCACGAACCGAATCTTAAGCTTGTAAAAGAATCAAGCAGACCATCATAATCAATTATTCAGTCAGGTTCCTTGATATAAGGAGGTGAGGCATACCATTGGTAATATACATGGTACCATTCTTCAACACACCTAAAAGAGAAATTAAAAACATTTAATGCACCCTTCACTTCCATTTGATAAACCATGAAATTCTTGAAAGCAGCATAGGCCAACAATATTAGTATAGGCTCTCGTCTTGCAACCGGAGCATACACTTCATTGTAATATATGCCTTCTGGTTGATTGGATTCTTGGACTATCATTCTTCCTTTATTCTTCACAATTACCCCATGGTTATCTTTATTACATTTAAATACCCATTTTATCGGGATTGCCTTCTTCACCCGATATGGTTTGTCTATGAGATCCCAAACACCAAGTCGAAGAAATTGTTGTAGTTCATCTTGCATTGCTTCTACCCATGATGGTTCTAGAAGTGCGTAGTAACACTTTTCGGCTAAATTTGGGATAGAAAGCAAGTGTATTTGGCAATACTGGTAATTTCCGATGCATTCATGTCAGCAACACGCATAGCAAATGATCATCAACAATAATAGCAACTTGTTGTCGTGTACGCAATCCCTCATTCAATTCACCTATTATGTTGCCAAGGGATTATAAGAATTAATCCGAAGAGTAGGATGCTTAGGAACCTCAAAATTATTATGTAAGTTGGTGACATTTTCTTCAGCCGATTCATCAGTCAATGCTTGGAAACATTCTCCTGAATTAACTAATTCTGCTCATGAGTTTCTACCAAAGGTTCAGAGGTAGAGTCTTCAAAGTCGGCATCATCAGATGAAACTAAAACATCATCTGAAACTTTTGGTTGAGAATGTACAAATATAGACTAATGATTAGAAAATCTTGGAAAAGATAACACTTTGTATTCCATATAAGCACGAACCAAATCTTCAGCTTGTAAAAGAATCAAGCAGACCATCATAATCAATCATTCAGTCAGGTCCCTTGATAGCAGGAGGTGAGGTGTACCATTGATAATAAACATGGTACCATTCTTCAAAATACCTTAAAGAGAAATTAAAAACCCGTTTCTTAGGTGGTGCGTACCCAATAAAGTAACCTTTAATGGCCTTCTCCTCAAATTCCCACTTCTTTCTTTAGCATTATACAAGGACGCCTGAATGGTTTTAAAAATTTAAGATTCGGCTTATGGTTATTCGGTAATTCCTAACTTATCTTTTTCAGCTTCTTGACCGTAAGAATCCAATTAAGTGGATAGCAAGCAGTGTTCACAGTCTCATACCAGAATTGAATACAGAGCTTAAAATCTCCTAGCATGGTTTTAGCCACTTCAATGATACTCTGATTCTTTCTTCCAGCAACCCTATTCTGCTATGGCATATAGGGAGCGTTATATCCATAATGAATACTATGTTGAATATAGAAAAAGTCCATTATACTATTCTTAAATTCAGTTCCATTATCAGTTCGGATACGTCTCACTTTCAACTTGTAAAGTGATTCGATCTTGGTGATCAGCGTTTCCACAAGAACGGTTGTTGATCCTTCGTACTCATAAATAACACCGATTAAAATCTTGAATAATCATCAGTTATGACTAAACAGTACAAATCCCCAGCAATACTCACTCTATTCACATGACCTAATAAATCCATATGAAGATGTTCCAATGGTGTATAGATAGAGTTGATCTTTTACTTTCCTTTCTTGCACGAAAAACAGCGATTGGTCATTTTAAAATTTTTAACGTCATCCACCAAATCATTTACCATCAAATGATTCATCTTTCGAATGTCGGTGTGACCCATCCTTCGGTGCTAAAGGATCGTGTCCTTTTCAGTTGCATCTGATACAAAACACGTTTCTGTCGATGAAGATGTTGCTATCGATGCCATGTCAAGTACATAAATATCATTCGATAGGAGTGATCGCATGACTGCCATTTCATCAGGAATGACAAAACCAGGTCTCAAAATCACACATTCTTTGTCGGTGAACAAGGTTGTATACTTTTTGTCACAAATCTATGAAACACTCAATAGATTATGATCAATCTTATCATAGTAGTTCACCTTCTCGAATTTGATTCTCCCATTCAAAACCTCACCTTCTTTAGTAATCAACCCTCCTTGATTACCATCAAATGCAACATAATCCCCTTGAATACCTTTTATGTTTGTAAGGAGATTAATATTGCACGCTTTATGTCGAGAAATCCAATATCCATTATCAATTTATATCCTGAAATAGTCCTGGATGAACTCTGCACATACAAGTTGAAGATTAGTTCAAAGAGTTAACCCAAGCCTCAATCTTGGGTTGAACCTCTTGATCCTTTCGGAATTAAACAACTTCTGGTTTCCATGTTGGAAAAACATCAGTAGGAACCTTAACACCTATAAAGTTCTTTTTCAGTGTGTGTGATCTAATTTCTAAAATTATCTATTGGTCAAAATTGCATTTGACCTCTTCATCAATTTGGCTCAACAAAAATGACATCAGTGTTTACATTTTTGCAAACAGGTTTAACTAGCTTAAACTGTTTAGCCGCAACCTTCTTTTCTCAGTATTAACCCTAATCAGTTTCCTAGGGTTAATCTCATTCAACACTATTTAATTATCATGAACTGTGTGTTGTGTACCCTTTTTCAATATAATTTTAATCACAACAACACGGTCCTGGATTAAAGGTTTCTCACAAAGTCTAACCCTATATTCACATGATTTTGCAACATGTCCTCGTTTACCACACGAAAAACAAGTTCTCCTATCCACAAACACTTGTGGTAAATGATT
The DNA here is from genome assembly GCF_021521415.1 of Bidens hawaiensis. NCBI lineage: Eukaryota > Viridiplantae > Streptophyta > Magnoliopsida > Asterales > Asteraceae > Bidens > Bidens hawaiensis. Next base: position 57,110 of record NW_027505874.1, on the reverse strand, counting down.
TCTATCACATGAATCATCAGGTTGAAAAGTTACAAACTTCGCATTAGTGTTTCCATCTTGTTTGCATATTTATTTTTGTAAAAGTCTAAGTTAGAACACTCAGAGAAGTTTTGGAATGAATCTAACCCAGATGACTTTACAAATTTTATATGTTTTAGAAAACTTGATTGATATTTTTTGGGGTTTAGTTAGAAACATCTTTGATTCCTCAGAAGATCTTACAGACATATATCCACAAGGTTTCCCATAATCAAACACTCTCTAATTGACTCAGGTTTGACCAAACTCAAAGGAAATACTTCATCGGAAGTCAATTGATTTACCCCTTTCAGTTTCTAAACTCTACCTCTTCTCACTTTTTCACTACTTATGGGATTTACAAACTTTCTTAAATCCTCATCTATGATGACCTTGATGTGTGTCGGATGATATGCCTATAACAATGAATGACCCTCACAAATAAGCTTTAAAATTAAAACGAAAATCGTAACCACACACAACCAGTCGCAAGTAATATAGACCTAGGAAGTCCGAGTATCGAACACGAAAACACGTAAGGACGCTAATGATCACTGACCCTAGACAAGACCTACCCAAGAATAATATTTAATTGATTTTGATTTTTAGTGACTTAACTGGACTAACGGGACTGACTGACAAAAGTTACCGAAAATAGAAAACTAACGGGGAACTAACGGTGTTGACTTTGAATGGAGAAAAACGTCTACCGAGGTTTGAATCAAATTGCAGGCCTAACAAGTAAATGGATTGAATGATATCAAGACACCGGTTCCTAAAATTGAGACGACTAAGGATCGCTTGGGCTCACTGGATTACCTCTTGGTCTCACTCAACAAGCCTTAACTACTCAAAATCATCTAAAACAACCAAACCGGAAGACAAATGTTAACGTGTCCTAATGTTGACTCGCCTCTCAGTCTCACCAACACTCTACCCTAATGGCAATGAATACTACACAACCAAGGATAGAGGAACAATTCAACTCGCTCTCCCGCAATCCTTATTGTAGCATGAAAAATAGATAAACAAGTCGCTCAAAACACCTAAACCGGACAAGAAACGAACTCGCTCTCCCGCAATCCTTATTCTAGCATGCAAAGGTAAGGAGACGACCCTAACTTCTTATCACCTCTTGGTCTCTAAGAAGGTGTTTAACCGTTGTACTTAAATCAAATATTCATGCAACAAAACACTACGGTTGTACCTACCGCAAACAAACCCTAAACACCAAGTCTAGGGTCAAACAAGCACCGATCAATCAATAGTAAACTAATTAACCAACGCAAGGTGGTTAAGCAATAAAATGATATAATTTCCAGCCATCAAACACAACATATTTCATGTCTAAATCATATTTTACAATAACAATTAAAGTCTATTAATCAATCAATCCATAAAACTCATCAAACACTAGCAATAATCATCATTCCTAGGTAGAACCGACAAGTTTAGCCTCTAATCATTGTTGGACAGCCATGAATACTTAATAAAAACATCATATAACTCATCTCAATAATCAATTCAATCATTCAATGATCAACAATAATCATAAACAAGTCAATCCTTAAAGCAATTGCAAAACAATTCAACAAATGATGAAAAAAATGAAGTTGATGAACAATGAATAAACGAAAGGATATGTGGTGATTCGGGGCTGCACATGGCTGTGAAAACTGATGGTAAATGATCCCGAGCCTTTGTTCTTGCCTCTTCCTTCTTCCCTAGCCGCCACAAGCTCCAAACCCTAACACACAAAAACTTTTTTTCTTTCTTTGTTTGCTACTGAGTTCCGATCGGACCAGCTTCTTCCCCCTTAGGGTTTTATTTTTTTTTATATTATAAAACATGTATGGCTTGGGCTTGTATAACATGTAATCAGGCAGGGCTTTGAGCTTTGTCTTGAAATCGTATGCGTAAAAGGCCCGTAAGCTCCTTGAAAAGTCCGGTTTCTTCATTCTTTTTACCCAACCTACAAGATAATTAAAACTATGTAAAACCTAGCTAAAATAAGTTAAATTACATTAAATATAATATAAAAGATAGATAAAAGATGCGGAAAATAAGTGTGTTTTACAACACATCAGACCTTCTTCTCAAATAGCTTTGAATTAATAGAAGATTTAGTATAACTGGATTTAGATTTCTCAAAATCATGTGGTTCATAGAGAATATGATTTTCAATGTGGAATATTCTTTTTTTTGTAAATCAGAGTTGGTTCATAAACATCTTCAACCACCATTCAATCAACAGTTTGAGACAACGCTAAATTGCTTTGAACATGAGGTATTGGAGTTAAACAACTAGTTTCTTTCTTAACAACTTTCATTGTCTCAATTGGTTTAATTTTCCTCACTTTGATTACTTTAACCTCACTCACAGTCATAGGAGGATCTATTTTCATTGGACTATCAATATCCACTTTTTGCAGATTTCATGTATCTGGTCATTTGGTGTTATCATGACCAAAAGGAGGAGGGATTTCAACAAATCCTAAACCAGTTTTACCTCCTTTTGATGATTGCTGTTAACTTCAATAATTTCACTGAGTAAGCATGATGAATTTCTAAAGTTGCCCAATTTATTCTTTAATTCCATTACCTCATATTCAAGCTTAGTAATTTTGGTTCTAGGTTTCAAAATCTCTTGAAACTGATAATCTACTATACTTTATTTGGTAGCATATTTCAAGCTTAGAATTGAAGTCAACACATTGAGAACATTCAAGTTTCTGAGATCATTAATCACAAATGAACTTAAATAGTCTGATTAAGAAGAAACAAAATTAAAAGAGTCCTAACTGACACCTTCTATTTTAGGAAAGCAAGCAAATGTTTCTCTCTGATAAACACTTGACATATCTGAATCATTCTCAGACATTTCACTTTCTTCAACAAACTTCTCAACATCATCATCGACAGTCTCTTCATTTTGAACAATCACAACCATGTTCGCTTATTGTGGTTCACTTGAAGCTTCACCCAAAAGTCACTTTCTTCAACAAACTTTTCAACATCTTCATCGACTTCATTTTGAACAATCACTACCATGTTCGCTTACTGTGGTGCACTTGAAGCTTCACCCAAAAGTCTTCTTGGCCAATCAATCCCTTCTCAAGTGCTATCAAAGATTTTGGCTATCTAATTGATCATTTAGGACTGAGATTAGAACAATTGAGTGGGTTTTGAGACCTAATTGATTAACGAATTGTACGGATTTGTTTACGAACTTTAGTATAATTATATTAGAACAATTAGGATTAATTGAACTGTTAATTCCTCATAATTGTTATGGAGGATTGTCGTAATGATCAAATTGAGGTCTGAATTGTCTTAATTAGATTGATTCATTCAATTTGATTTAGTTTGAATTGAGAGGGAAGTAACAGTATATTTGAACTTTTTTTTTCTTTTATTAGTCAAAAATTGTTCTTAGTTTTGGCTGATTTGAGGTGCATTTGGTTTTGGATTCATTTGAATTATATTTACAAGTGTGATGGTGGTGGATTGGAACGGTTTGGTGAAGTTCTGGTTTGGTAATTGAATCTGCAGTTGTTTAAAGACGATGAGCACATTCGCTAATTTCTTGAATATTGATGAGCCTATTCGAAATATGAGTAAATTCATTTGCTATAACCATTTTAAACACCCTTTCACTATTGAAGTCATTCGTTTGCTCTACTGTTCCTTCATTCGCTACTTAGCTTCATTCTCTATAACTCATTCGTGCTGCTGCTCAGCTTTCATTCGCTACTCATTCGTTCCTTTCATCTATTAATTACATTTTTTATAATTCACATTCATTATCCCATTCGTCATCATTTAAACTCCTCTCATACTATACAATCCTCATTCTTCATCACTCACATTCGTTATACCATTCTTTTCATTCCCTATCTCCATAATTTCTATTTTCATTCCTTAATTTTCACCATTTGACAAATTTAATCCCAAATTTTTCAAAAATGGCAAATTATTATGCTTCTCAGAACGCAATCATGCAAACTATGCTAAACTAACACACAGAGAATGGCTTGAATGCCAAAACTCCGAACCTTAACATTCTTGAGGTTTTTCCGGGATGGGATTTGAGATTTAGATCTCGTTTGGGAGTGATTGATCTAGTCTGATATGATCCATGTTGATTTTATACGATTAGATCTAGTCTTTAGAATGAACTATGTGTTAGTGTGTGTGTTGAGAGAAAATTATGACAACATAAAAAGAGGATTTCAATAAACTAAGAATTGTTATAAATGAATAGATTACATGGGGTATTTATAGATGATGGTGACTCATTTGCTAGGCCATTCGCTAAACATCCTTAGATAATGGCCCTCATACATTAATATTCATTCGTTAAACATCCCTTAAAAAATGTGCCACAAAACTCTTCTCATTCGCTATTAAAGCCATAGCGAATGAGCTTTACAGTATTACAAAATAGCTCCTATACATTAAGTCTATTACAAATACTATAAAACAAAGAACGAGACCACTTCTAATGTATCAACAATTATAAACCTACACAAAAGGAAATCAGTAAGTTAGAAATAAAATTGAAATCCTAAACCTAAAAAGTAGGTGTCGGAAAACAAAGAAATAGACATTAACCAAGTAGGAATCCGAAAGTAGGAAACAAAAGGTATGAATTGAGAGGGTGGAATGAGTAAGTAGGGGACGAGCAGAAGATAGATAAGTGGGAGAGAGGGAAAAATGTTTTGGTAAAATGTTAAGTCACCCTTTTATACTAAACTTTTTTCTGATGTAAAATTTTAAAATATTTTGTCGTTTTGCACAAGCAAAACATTAAAATAATTTAAAATATTAAAAACTCAAACAATGGCCATGCTCGAGCATACGTCCAAGCAGGGTTACACTCATGTTTCCTTTTTTCATTACTAATCGAATATCCTTCACTATTTGACTAAAAATGGAGTGAAATGATCTTGTTTTGTTCCTCGGTTGAAAAGAGATATCTTGAGCAATCAGAGAAGCACTTTGATAAACAGATTTGATCTTAACCGACTCAATTAAGGTATTAAAAGAATCAAAATCACGAGCAATAGTAAAGTATGCTCGGGAAATAAAAGACAAGTACACTCAATTAAGCATAAGTCTTAGAAAATATACTAAGTATAAATGAAGCTAGCATGCTCAAACATACAAGGTTGCTTAAACAAACAAATCACAAACATAGTAACCAAGTAAAAAGCATCTAGCAAGCTATCTTGCTTGTGAACAATTAACTTCCCAATATTAACGACTTAGAAGGCAAATAGAAACGTATTTCATACTCGAATCAAATAAATCATCAAGTATGCTTGAAATAGCAACGTTCATGCTCAAAAACACACAACATCATGCATTAATAACATAAATACACAACTATGCTCAAGTACAGCATTAGTATACTCGTAAGATAAAACATGCTCGAATAACATAGATATTCTTGAAAAACACATATATGCTCTAGTAAACATAAGATAATTCTCGATTAACAATATATGCAAAATCATAACAATTTTAGGCATAAAAACACACAAGGATGACGAGACTTATTAGATAAAAAAATAATATATAGTTTGACACTTTGGTGATTTAACGTTACGCATTTTTGGTGAAATGAGATCGAATTTCAGTTATGTCAATTAAACCAAGTTTATTGGAAAGATCAAAACATGGGATCATATTGATTAAATCATTTTCACAACAATTCATTTTCAACATTATTGCAACATATAAGTCAGGTTAATTGCTGGTATTTCTTAACTTAGCATGAATTTTATTATAGATGTGATATGCTTAAAGTTCAGTTAATACATCAGATATAAATGGATCCCACTAATCATACTTATGATGCTTCATATCTCTTCCCAAGTTTATAAACAAGAAGGATGATAAGGGTGTGATTATCAGAAACAAAGCTAGATTGTTGGTACACGGGCTTTCACAGCGGGAATGTCTTGATTATGATGAAGTCCATGCCCCTATTGCTAGGTTTGAGGCTATTCGTATTTTATTAGCCTATGCATCATTCTTGAACATCAAAGTTTATCAAATGGATGTGAAGACAGTTTTCTTGTATGGAAATGTAAAGGAAGAGATTTATGTTAAGCAACCGCCAGGTTTTGAGGATCCTGATTGTCCAAACTATGTTTACCGTCTTGACAAATCTCTATATGGCCTTCATCAAGCACCCCCTTCTTGGTATGTTACCTTAGCAAAACATTTGTTGGAGAATGGCTATAGGAGAAGTGTTATTGATCAAACACTCTTTATCAAAAAGGTTGGTAACGACCTAATTCTAGTCTAAGTGTGTTTTGATGACATTATCTTTAGTTCAACGAATGATAATCTGTGTAGAGAGTTTACAATGGTAATAATGAGTCGGTTTGAATGAGTTCATTGAGGGAGATGACATTCTTTTCGGGCCTACAAGTTGAATAGAATATGGATGGGATTTTGATTCATCAAGAGAAATAAGTCCATGAAATTGCTCAGAATTTCGGTTTCAAGGATGCTACTCCCTTACGCCACTCCGATTGCTATACAACCGGTGTTAGCTCCAGATCCATCGAGATAGTCAATCGATCGACACCTTTAGAGGTCCACGATTGTCTCCCTGATGTATCTCACTTCAAGCAGGCTGAACACCATGTTCCTTGTTTGTAAATGTGCTAGATATCAATCAGATCTGAAAGTGTCTCACTTAACTGCTGTCAAACGTGTCTTCCGGTAGTTTCTCCTTTGGTGCTGCTTGCCTACACCGATAGTGATTATGGGGGATGCAACATACACAAAAAGTTAACTACAGCAGGATGTCAAGTCTTAGGTGACCGCTTAATCTCTTGGCAATGCAAGAAGTAGGTCCAAGTATCCACCCCGACCGCTAAAGCTGAATACATTGCCCTCTCCAGCTTCTGTTCACAAGTGATTTGTGTATGGCCCCGGACCCCGGGAGCCCCACAGTTGGTATTCATACAAAATATAGATTAAAGTAGTTAAACTTGAAAACGGTTTCTTCCATTAAAACAAACATCTCAGAGTGTAAATTCAGCGGAAAACATAAATAGTGAAGTAAGTTCCCTAAAACCCGGGAATTTTGCCCAAAACCAACTTTAAAACATAATTCATGAAACTATTTAAAATCAAATTGTTCAAAATACATTCTTCCATCCACGTATGCCCTTCACCGTCCAAGTAGCTTCGTGCACGTCCAAGCGATAAGGCATCCTCTTCCTAACCTGAAACTCACACTAACATGCACACAAAGTCAGCTTGAGCTGAGTGAGTTCAAGTTTTAAGTAAATAATATCAATAATAACAAATATGGTAGACATACCAAAAGTTTTTAAAGTAAAAAGAGTGCATCCATTAAGTCATCGTTACCGAAGACTAAACATTCTCATACATACACAGATGCTGGTACATGATGTCAGTAGTTCAGTGTCAAGTGTCTGTAATCGTGTTAGTTGGATTTGTGTTATGTATTTAAGCGAAGTTATCACAAGTTCGCTTGATATAGGCGAACTTGTGGAACAAGCGAAGTTAGGGACAACTTCGCCTGAACATGCCAGGCGAAGTTGTCGTGATATATATGCATTAGGTTACGGCTGTAGTTTAGTGAATAGAGTTAATCAGTTAATCATTGTATCGAGTTTACGAGTCAAGTGTTTGTGATTGATATCACGTGTTTACGGTTGCAATATAACAAGTCTTTGTTTATTGTAACGTGTGTTCGATCGTGTTAACTTGTATCGTCTTCTACGCTCATAACGTCTTACGTAGGGATTCCGCACCTACGTAGAACGAGATATTCCGTGTAGATCTGGTTGGGAACCTACAATTGGTATCAGAGCTTTTGGTCGTGATTGTGTGGTTCGGGATTATCACGCGGGTGTAGAAATCGTTCCGTTTGACTATTCGCGGGACAAGTTTACCGAGTTTTTGTGTCCTACTCACCTCCCACCATCATAAACAACCCATAACACCCTCACATACCTCTCAAAACCCAGAAATCAAACCTGCAAAATCATCGTGTTCATCAGGCGAAGTTGCCGTCACTGTAAGTAGGGTTTAGGCGAAGATATAAGGTTAAGCGAAGTTATCCACAACTTCGCCTACCTCTCAAGTTCGCTTATCTCAAGCGAAGTTATCCAGAACTTCGCCTACTTCACAAGTTCGCTTATCTCAAGCGAAGTTATCTACAACTTCGCCGAATCAGGCGAATTTAAAAAGGGGAGCGAAGTTAAGAATTACAGCGAAGTTAAGACTTAAGCGAAGTTGTCCACAACTTCGCCTACAGTACTGTTAAGAATAAAATTTTTATTTTTCGGGTTTCTTTGTGTTTCGTGAAAGATGACTTCAATAAACATTACGGAACTGGTGAAGATGGAAGTGGAAGCGGGTTCAGCTACTAAGGCACCGAAGATTCTTAAGGGTACCGATTTTGTGGCGTGGAATGATCGGTTTGAACAATATGTCAAGTACCAAGATGTTAAAATGTGGGTGTGCATTCAAGATGGATACATTCCACCAACTGCTGAGTATGAGGGTCGTGATCAGATTAAGAAATACAATAAGATGGAAGAAGAAGAAAAGAAATGTATGAGGCTGAAAGCAAAGCTCATGCAGCAATAACAATGGCTCTTCCACAAGAAATTCTTCACACCTTCAAGAAGTATAAAACTGCTAGAGAGCTTTGGGAAGCACTTGAAAACCGATTCGAGGGTAATGTGGGGATTCGTGCATCAAAGATTAAACTTCTCAAAACCCAATTCTCGGTGTTCAAGTATCTGAAGAATGAATCACTTGATGATATCATCACGAGATATTATCATCTGATGACCGAACTCAGCAATTATTCCATTGCTTACAAAGAAGATGAAATCGTAGAAAAGCTTCTTGATGCTCTCCCACCGAAATGGGAGATGTACACTGTCTTGATGAGAGAAGACAAAGAGTTTGCCGACTATGACTTGGAAACAGCAGTCAACAAACTAAGAACCTTTGAACTTAACATGGTTCAAAAAAAGACACCAACTGATCAGGTTCAGGATCCAGGAATGTATGGTGCAAAAGTTAATGCAAGTTCAAGTTCGAAGTCTGAATCATCTGCTTACTACTCAAAGGGAGAGTCGGGCGCTAACTCAACACATGAAGGACATGTATCTCTCAACATGAATGGTGATGTGTGTTTTGTAGCTGGTGGATCAAATGCTTCTAAACCTCAAGCAACCAAGAGTAGTTTTTCCTCAAGTGTTCCTAACAACAACTACTCTAAGATGCCCATGAGTGTTAAATCTGCTGAACAGCAGTTTGCTCTCTATGCATCTTTCATTGCTTCGTACGAAAATTACATTCAAGGTAAGATTGTTGATCCTGTAACTTTGGACGATGATTGTGATCAGATCGATGCTGATGATCTGGAAGAGATGGATCTGCAGTGGCAGATGGCGATGATTGTGAGATGAGTTAAGAGGTTTATGAAGAAGACTGGTAGGAAGTTTGTTGGTGAAAGACCAGGTTTTGACAAGTCAAAGGTGCGATGTTATAACTGTCAACAAAATGGACACTTTGCGAAAGAATACACAAATGAACGTGTAGAACGCAGTCAAAACAGGTCTACACAACAGAGTGGGGGTGGTAATGAGAATAGAGGCATGATTTCCAGACAAAACGGGGAATACAACTGGAATCTGCATGTTTAGGAAGTGTTCGAACAGGCCAATTTGGCGAACATCGAAACTGCAGATAGTGAGAAAGTAACTCGCGAAAATGAAGCTTACATGGCAGAAGTGGCAGACCAGCTCTCCGAGGTAAGTACTAAACTCCCTTGTACTAAATGTGAAAATCTGTCTGAACAATTGACAACTATAACTGATCAGTTTGTTAGTTTGGATGCTCAATTTAAAACATTAAAAGAAGATCATCATTTCACTAAAGCTAGAGAAAACAGTTATAAGGTAAAAATAAAAGCTAGTGAGAAAAATATTAGAAGTCTTAAAGCAAGTCTAGCTGAGAAAATTCAAGTAATTGATCTTAGCAATGAAGTGTTAGAAGAGAAAACCAAACTAATAGTTGAAAGGGATAAACAGATAGCTGATCAACAGGTGAAAGTGGTGGAACTAAACAGGAAACTTGAGCAATTTAGAAATTCCTCCGCTATACTTGATCACCTCGTTAGTGATCAAGGTTCCCCAGTTAAAAGGGGTGGAATTGGATATCATGAAGTTCCACCACCTTACAATCATAATTACACTTATGATCCTAGTAATCAGAAATCTGTTGATGTTGATTTTGGTCAAACAGTTCCGGTTAAGGTTACTATTAAAGAACCAGAAGTTAGTAAAGGCGAAACAAGTAAGCCTGTTTCGAGTGTTAAGATTTCTGCTCCTAGTCCTGTCTCATCAAATTCGGACAAGTCATCCGAGTCTAGTGAGACAAATCAAGAGGCAGTGTTACCAAAATGTGGAGAGAAAAATAAAACAACTGAAAAGAATTCTCCACTAAACCCGTATGTCCCACCATATGTGAGACAAACGGGAAGTAATGCAGCCTCAACATCTAAAACAACTATTGAAAAGAAAGTTGAACACAGGAGTTGTTTCAGATGTAATCAATTAGGACACCTAATTGCTGATTGCCCTTTGATGCAGAGATTCAGAGGTGTGAGGCCTTCGAAAACTGAGAACATAACTAACAATAATCACTATAATGGTAAAAATGAAAACTCATCAAAGTTCAGAAATTGGACTAATCTAGGTTTTCAAAGAAAACGATCTCAGTTTTTCACTGCTAACAACCAAACCATAAGTAATAATTCATTTAATTCACGAAGGTTTGGATGGCCTCATAGTCCATCTACAAGAAGGTATCCTTTTAGGACTTACAGGAATTATTCTGATACTAACTTTGGACAGCCAAAGTACGGGATGTATCGACCCAAGACCAAAAGGTCTTGGGTCCCCAGATTTTAATCTTCTGCTTTAATCGTGCAGGAACAGTTGAACAGGGCTGCAAACAATCTATGGGTTGTCGATAGCGGCTGTTCCCGGCACATGACGGGTAACAAGAATTTGTTACATGACTGGAAACCTGTTCAGGGAGGAAGAGTGAGTTTTGCTGGAGAGAGCGGTGGAAGGATTACAGGAATAGAGACGGTGACTAATGAAAAAATGACTTTAGAGAAAGTGAATTTCGTTGAAGAACTAAAGCATAATCTGCTGAGTGTATCGCAGATCTGTGACAAAGACTATACAGTGCACTTTACCAAGAATGAGGCGATTGTACTGTATCCTGGTTTCAAGATACCAGAGGATTGGATAGTTATGAAGGCTCCAAGAGAAAAGAATACGTATATTATGGACATGAGGTCGACTGAGATGGCAACAGAAGAATCGTGTCTTCTGTCAAAAGCAACTGAATCGGAGTCCGAGTTATGGCATAGAAGAATGGGGCATATTCATCTTCGGAAAATGAACTACATTGTCAAGAATGGGCTGGTGTTGGGTGTTCCCTTGAAGAATTTCAACTTTGAAGACCAATGCCTATCATGCAAAAAGGGAAAGCAACACAAGAAATCCCATCACACCAAGAAGGTTAATTCAATAGTCAGTACCCTAAACCTACTTCACATGGATCTCTTCGGTCCTGTGAATGTAAAAAGCCTAGGTGGTACATCATACTGCTTGGTGATCACTAATGATTTCTCTCGTACTCTTGGGTATATTTCCTGAAGTCAAAGGATGAAACGGTTCAGATGGTAAAAAATTTGATTACCAAGGTTGAGAATATCATGGGGAAAAGGGTTAAATACATCAGGAGTGACAATGGGACAGAGTACAAAAATTATGAGATGGAGATCTTCTGCTTACAGAAAGGGATAGAACACCAGTACAGCGCTCCGTATACTCCGCAACAAAATGGAGTGGCTGAGACGAAGAATAGAACGTTAATTGAAGGAGCCAGAACCATGCTGGCTGATTCGAAACTTCCTGTGGTGTTCTGGGCTGAAGCTGTTGCAACAGCCTGTTATATCCTTAATAGAGTTTTAACTGTTAAAAGACTGAATAAAACATGTTATGAACTTATGCATGGGAGAAAGCCCAACTTGAGTGGTCTCGAACCATTCGGGTCCCCGTGTTCGATATTAAAGACAAATTCTAAATTTGGTGAAATAGCCGACGAAGGTATTTTAGTCGGATATGTTGTTGGGACTCCCAACAGACGAGTCTTTAATACATCGACCAGCAAGGTTGAGGTGGTGTGTAACACTGATATCACAAGTTACAAATCACCAAAACCAAGCACGGGACCCGCTGGGGTTTTCGACTATGATAGGCTTTTTAAATCTTTTAACATGCCTTATTTGGATTGTGCAGAAGTTGATGAAAGAATTGCTACGAAGATGCTTTACGATGAGGAAGACAATGTTGTGCAACTACCGCTGTACGATGAATGTCAGCCTTCCTCGTCAAATGCTGTCGATACCCCTGCTGCCTCTACTGAAGAGGAGTTCTTCAATCCGTTTCACTCTCAACAACAATAACCCATTGATGAGCTACCTTCGAACCTGGAAGACAATCTGGATGTCAGTTCGGTTCCGACTACGAGAGTTCACAAAAATCACCCTTTGGAGAACGTGATAGGTGATCTGTCCGACGGTGTACAAACAAGACAAAGCTTGAATGAGCACACCTGTGTTTACACAAGCATTAAAGATACGGGCATAATTAACGAATGCTTGTACACCTGTTTCATCAGCCAGATTGAACCAAAGAACTATCAAATGGCTCTCAAGGACAGCTCGTGGGTCGAAGCCATGCAAGAAGAGTTAGCCCAGTTCAAAATGATGGAGGTATGGAACTTGGTTGCAAAACCGAAGAATGTGCATGCGATTGGCACCAAATGGGTTTTCAAATGCAAGAGAGATGAGAAAGGGATTATTATAAGGAACAAGGCGAGGCTGGTTGTAAAAGGTTTTAATCAGCAAGAGGGGATCGATTACAATGAGGTGTTTGCTCCTGTGGCGAGATTGGAAGCCATTCGATTGTTTTTGGCATTTGTTGCACACAAGGAGATGAAGGTATTTCAGTTAGACGTGAAGAGTGCGTTCCTTAACGGTAAAGTCGATGAGGTTGTGTACGTTGAGCAACCTCCGGGTTTTCCTGACCCAGACTTTCCTGATCACGTATACAAGCTAAGTAAGGCCCTGTATGGGCTACATCAGGCCCCTCATGCCTGGTATTCAACACTATCCGATTAATTGCTTGAGAATGAGTTTGAAAGGGGAAAGATTGATAGCACACTGTTCTTTAAGAGAAAAGGGAGCGACTTTCTTCTGGTGCAAGTCTACGTGGACGACATCATCTTTGCTGCATCAAAAGTCGCCATGTGTCTGGAGTTTGAGGTCGTCATGAAAAAGAGATTTGAAATGAGTGCTATGGGTGAACTAACTTTCTTTTTAGGACTGCAGGTTGATCAGAAGAAAGATGGGATGTTCATTCATCAGACTAAGTATGTCCATGATGTTCTCAAACGTTTCAAGATGGAGAACAGCACTCCATTTGATACTCCAGTCTGCGTCAACCATAAATTGGGTGCTGATTCAGACAACGATGCAGACGTGGACCCAACCCAATATCGGGCAATAATAGGTTCTTTAATGTACTTAACCGCTTCTAGACCTGATATTATATTTGCAGTTTGTCTTTGTGCACGCTTTCAGGCAAACCCAAAGGAATCTCATTTGAAGGGTGCGAAGAGGATATTGCGCTATCTCAAAGGCAAACCTAAGCTGGGGTTGTGGTACACGAGAGGAGGAGACTTGGAGTTGGTCGCCTACACAGATTCTTATTATGGAGGATGCAATCAGAATCGGAAGTCAACAACAGGTGGTTCTCAGTTTCTTTGGAGGCAGATTAGTGTCATGGCAGTGCAAGAAGCAGACCTCAGTCGCCATTTCAACCTGTGAAACAGAATACATGGCAGCATCAAACTGCTGCTCCCAGGTTCTTTGGATTCAACAACAGTTGCGCGATTATGGTCTGAATTTCACTCGTACTCCTATTTGCATTGATAACACTGCTGCTATCTCAGTAACTAACAATCCCGTAAAGCACAATAAAACTAAACATATTGACATCCGTCATCATTTTATACGGGATTGTGCTGAGAAGAAACTGATTGTGCTCGAAAAGGTTGATACGTTAGATAATTTCGCTGACTTGTTTACTAAAGCGTTCGACAAAAATCGTTTTGAAAACCTTGTTGAGCTTAATGGGATGATCAATCCCGAGTAACCGTGTTTTGTGTTTTTGTTTAAAAAAAAAAAAAAAAAAAAAAAAAAAAAAAAAAAAACTTCACTATCGCTTAGAATTATGTCGGTTGCCTCAGTTTGAAGGACATATCTTCGGATATGTTTGGTCCTCATTTCTACTTGTAGAATATGAGGATAGCCATTAACCAGATGACTGAAAGTGACCGGGGTGGTTTATGATGTGTTTTTATTCTTTCGCTGAAAATTAGTCGGTCATACGTAGTTAGAAGGACATATACTTGTATGTGGTCGGTCCAGCTGATCCATTGGATCTTCAGGATAGCCGTTTACCTGAAAACTTCAATTTGATCGGGGCGATTGAAGTTAAAATTTTTTATGGGAGATGAAATTATTTTTCAAGTCTACTACTTCGTAAGAAGTTCCTTTACTATGTTTAACAGAAAATTGATCCAACCTTGGAAAGTGATTGATATACTGATTCTGTATGCTTAACTAGTGAAGTTATTAGGCCTAAAAGACTTTAGAACAGTCATTGTATGTCATGGTAGCTTCTTATGGTGCGTAAAAGTAGAAGTGATACTAACTAAATCTACTTGATTTTACGTGGAAACTCTTTAAGAGTTGTGTATGTCTCCATATATATCTTTCCGAATGATAGGCAGAAAAGCGATTACCCATTTATACACGAGCCCGTGAGTGTTCTGATTCCCGTGAAGATAGCGTGTCAAGATACTGCAGTGATCCAGATTCGGGACTTGCAGTAGTTTTTCTGAAGTTGTGTAAATACTTAAAAAAAAAATGTGTGTGTTATTGAGACATTCTAGAGTTCATAATGTTCATACTTCTCAATCAAGATGTACGAAAGAGAACGGGATGAAGAGTCTGGAGATCGAAGAGTAATTACTACTTAATCAGACACTACGGGTCGAGGTCAACTCGGGGTTACCTGGGGAAAGCCAAATACGCTTTGAGAATAGATAGGAGGCATCATAATATCTGAGTTGTTGCCCACTTAAGTTTTGAGCTTAATTGAACCTAACCCGTATCACAGAAACGATGAAAACCATTCTAAGTTATTTACCTTCTTACAACCTGTTTCTTTATGTCATAATACAGCTGAACACGGATCTGTGTGACAGTCACGTAGTTAGTATGATTCCTGTTCGGATCTTTTCTAAAACATGGTAGTCCCTGTCGAGACTGAAATTTGATCCCGTGTACTTTAATTTTTAAAAGTTTTTTCTACTTATGTAGTTGTATGATTTTATACCTGGTTACTTGGTCTTGATCGTATCATTTAACGCTTTAAAGATTGTTTTAAAACTTAATTGCAAATTATTCAAATTATGGGGTTTGTTCTGTAAAATTTGACAACGGCGAAGTTATCCATAACTTCGCCTGCAATAGGCGAAGTTATCCATAACTTCACCGGTATAACTCCGCCCCTATATAAAGGATTTTTAAGGTCAGACTGTTCATTATTTTCAAATCAGCGAACATACTCACTGAAACCCTAAGCGAACTTATCGATCTCGATTCATCTGTGTTACACTTTCTCAGTTCTAACTCGATCTAAAGGTGTGTAGGGTTATAGTATCGTATAATCAATGTTATTGCCGTGAATCATCGGTCGTTTCGACCCGATTCTCGACATCGCTTATTCGAAAACTCAATACCCGATTTTCAAACTTTTTATTACGTGGTCGTAATCATATTGATCGTCTAGAACTTCATAAAAACATGTTTTACGAGATCCTCAATCTCCAAATTCACCAACTACACGTCGATTCAAAAACCTAACTGTTGCCGATTCATATTCAGGCGAACTTACAGGTTAGGCGAAGTTATTCTTAACTTCGCCTGAGGTTTAACTTCGCCTGATAATTAATTATGCAACAGTATATGAGGCGATGTTGTAGTTAGGCGAAGTTATCATTAACTTCGCCTGGCCCTTTTTACTTAACTGTTATCCGGCGAAGTTCAAGTTGTGGTGAAGTTGTTCCCAACTTCGCCCCACCTCTAACTTTGCCTATACAGAATAAATCACAACTTCGCTCATGGTAACAGGCGAACTTGTGATTTGCTTTGACGTTTATCTAACTTAGCCTGTTTGTTGCAGAAATGGCTGCTGTAGCTGGAGCAGGTGGTGCTGGTGGTGATGATGGAGGAGACAACCAAAGACAGTTTTTCCCGGGTCATAACATGTACATAACATTAGACCCGGATGCGAGCGGTGTTGATGCTTCCACGAGATCATCACGTTCTTACTCCGCTCGCGTATATTCCACGCGATTACCACAACGCTGCCGATATCCTTGCCAAACATTGATGATTTTTGGCAGACCGTGTAATATGACTGTCGCGTCGAGCCCCGGTGATGCGAGCAACGGTCAACAATCAGATTGTTCAGTTCTCATCTGAACAGATCCGGGCGGCTTTACGGTTTGGAGATGAGACAAGAGACGATCCTACCGATTTTGTGGCTCCTTTCCGAGATGTAGCGTTTCTGAGAATGGGATACTCTGGTCCCTTGGGGGATACTCAGAGACGCAAGGGATTCTTGCTTGACCAGTGGCGCTTTCTCATGCATGTCATGATCGTGTGCATGTCAGGGAGAAAGGCTGGTACTTATGGGATGGGCGCGACCATCCAGTCGGCGATGACTGCTCTGACTTACAATAAGCGTTACAGCTTTAGTCAGATGGTCTTCTACGAGATAGATCGTCAGAGAAGAGCGGTGGCGCGTGAGAGATTCCTTATGTATCCAAGATTCATTCAGATGATCTTGAATCACGTTGCTCCAACATTACCTCAGCGCCGCCCAATCAGATATGTAGAAAGTGTGAGTATACGAATCTTCGCCCAATGCAGATCTTCCAGTGCGAGGAGTAAACCTGAGCTCCGTCCTCGACATACTCCACTATTTGGGTACTTGATCAACCCGGAGTATGTGCCAGCTCGTGGGGACGAGTTTCGGGACCTGGCACCACAACAGGCTGGAGCACCTCAAGCTATACCTGCTGCTCCTGTTGTGTCACCGGAGGAGAATGTAGACCTTGATGCTGCGTTTGGCGGTCAAGGCTTCTTTGATATGGATCGGGTTGACCCTGAGGAAAATGTGCAAGTCTCGGTTGCAAGAGTTTCGAGTGTGAATGTGACTAGGACAGCTACAACGGTAGCTGATTCTGATTCTGATAATGATGTGAATGAAGCGAGACGAATTTTGGTAACTCAAGAACGAACTCATGGGAAAAGAAAGAGAACTGATGATGACAGCGAGTCAGATTTTGAAGAAGAAGTACATCAGTTAATTCGTAGATCAAGAAGGGAGAGGACAGGTGCAGGATCGGGAGCTGGTGAGAGCTCAAGGGTGGTACGTTTCACCCCACCCGCACTGTCCGGTATGACAATGGTCCCTTAATCATTGCAAGTTACAAGGCCAAGCGCCACGGATGTTCCCGTGGTGGCTACCTCATCAGCATTCGGGCTCCCACCCACTACATTCCAACTTTCGGCTCCTGAGATTGTATCGTTGCCACCTCCAACTCTTACTCCAACGGAGGTCATGGCAAGATTTATTGAGTCGACGGTTGTAGCAACTGCAGGATTACCAGTTACGCTGCCACCTGCGGTTACGTTTACGCCTACTTCTGAGGTCCCGGTTACATTGGAAATCCCTCTTCAGTACACTCAAGATATATCTCATCTGATGTTTGATTTCGATGCAACCTTAACAGACTCAGAACGAATAGCAGCACTTGAACGGGTCGTGGCAGAACAATCAAGGGTGAATCTTATCCAGACCCATGCTATTCGGCGCCTCGTTGCAGAGAATCAGATACAGTCGTCCCTGCTGATAGATCATGGCAAAATCATTGATGCTTTGAAGGAGTTCTAGGCATCTCAGGGGGGAGACGAGCTGTAAAGGCGATGAGCTGAGGACTAAGAAGCAAAATGATAGAGACGATGATCCCAATGCATCGAAAGGTGCAGGTGGAGAGTTGCCAAGAACTGAACAAGCTCTTGGGACTTCCACATCTCAGGGGGAGTCAACAAGTGCAGCGGGCGGTACAGGTGATGAGGTGGTGGTCGTGGAAGTTGAGGAGATGGATGATTAGTTTATAGGTGATGATGATGTATTACCAGTTGAAGAGATAGAGAAGATTGGTGCAGAGATTGTTATTGATAATGAGATAGAAGAGGGAGAGATTGTAGAGGAGAATGTGGAGCATGAGATTCCGGAAGTCGATAAGGCAGATATGAGTCAAGAGATTGGAAATGATGAGACAGAATGGGAAGAGCAGCCAAGATGGAAAGAAGGCTACGCTCAATGGTTTGTAAAAACGAAGAAACCGGCGGTCCCTACTATGTTTAAGAAGAGTTACAACATTAGAGGCTATGCTAAGCGAGAAAGGGGATTATATGCTGGAAATATGATGAGCAGTTGAGGCTCTTTGTTATTAAGAGATATGATGGTGTTCAGTACTTCAAAAGGCTGTTGAGATCGTTGAATACATTGCCTGAATGTGAAGTGAAAGACTTAGCTAGATTGGGGTAGATAAACAGAAGTGATGATAACATGGCTAGAGTCATTGGGAAGATTGTTTGGAAGGAAAGTATAAAAGAGAAGAAGTTCGAGCTGTTAAAACCACAAAAGGGAAAACTTATTGAAGACAAAGATAGAGGGATGAGAGCAGATGGCAAGCCTTGGATGATTTTGAAGTATAAGCCGATCCGGTGTTTAAAAGAAGTGCCGATGAAACAAATGCCCAAGGATGTGCTGAAAGATCTGAAGTGGTGGTATGTAGATTGTGAAACAGCTGAAGCTGTAATGGAGGACGAAGATGAACAAGAGCTGCTGAGAGTATATGATCCGATGCATCTAGTGAACTTGTCTCAAGCTGATCTGCAGGTGCTTAATGAGAAGAAGATATTTTATATTCCTGCTTGGAAAGACGAAGCGAGGAAATATCAAAGAGTTGTTTCGGTATGTGTACGAGAAGGAGTGCATGCTTGAAGATGAAAGATGCAAGATTGTTGAAGATTACAAGACACGTGCTTGAAGATAAAGATATGAAGCTACTGCCAAGGAGGAGTCTGTTGGTACATGATGTCAGTAGTTCAGTGTCAAGAGCTGTAATCGTGTTAGTTGGATTTGTGTTATGTATGTAAGCGAAGTTATCACAAGTTCGCTTGATATAGGCGAACTTGTGGAACAAGCGAAGTTAGGGACAACTTCGCCTGAACATGCCAGGCGAAGTTGTCTTGATATATATGCATTAGGTTACGGCTGTAGTTTAGTGAATAGAATTAATCAGTTAATCATTGTATCGAGTTTACGAGTCCAGTGTTTGTGATTGATATCACGTGTTTACGGTTGCAATATAACGAGTCTTTGTTTATTGTAACGTGTGTTCGATCGTGTTAACTTGTATCGTCTTCTACGCTCGTAACGTCTTACGTAGGGATTCCGCACCTACGTAGAACGAGATATTCCGTGTAGATCCGGCTGGGAACCTACAATAGACCAAAGATATATATATATATATAAACATCCTTTCAAGTACATCCATATATATTTAAAAATATATATATAACATCCACGTATAACATTCAGGGTCGAGCAAACGTACAACTCAAACACATAACATCAACGCATGCAAACACAAAGTAGGCATACGCAACATCCGTAGTCGAAACGACTACAACTCCGCCAAATAGAGGCCAAACAATAATGTATATATGTTTATATATTTTAACATCCCAAGGCCTACCATATACTAGCAAGCCTCTATAAAATCGTTTAAAACATTTCATCATGTAAGAAAAACACTTAGGTGTGCATGCTAGCCCAAAACTTGAAAATAGTGAAAAGGGGCATCATGAACTCACCTGAGATCAACCAAACACCAGCAACGAGCTACGAAATCTCTAAGTGTACACTCACAAGTTAGGGCCTGTAAATTGCACACAGCGCCTTACTAAACTAGACCGTAAGAACACAGAAAAGAAAGATGAACTACAACAATTTCTTCGACTTGGTGTTTGGGATCTCATAGACAAACCATATCGGGTGAAGAAGGCGATCTTGGTAAAATGGGTATTTAAATGTAATAAAGATAACCGTGGGGTAGTTGTGAAGAATAAAGGAAGAATGATAGTCCAAGAATCCAATCTAGCTGAAGGCTTATATTACAATGAAGTGTATGCTCCTGTTGCAAGACTAAAGGCTAAACTAATATTGCTGGCCTATGTTGATTTCAAGAATTTCAAGGTTAATCAAATGGACTTGAAGGGAGCATTAAAGGTTTTTAATTTCTCTTTTAGGTGAGTTGAAGAATGGTACCATGTATATTATCAATGGTACACCTCACCTCCTGCTATCAAGGACCTGACTGAATGATTGATTATGACGGTCTGCTTGATTCTTTTACAAGCTGAAGATTCGGTTCGTGCTTATCTGGAATACAAAGTGTGATCTGTTCCATGATTTTCTAGTCATTAGTCTATATTTGTATATTATCATCCAGATGTTTCGTATGATGTTTCAGTTTCATCTAATGATGCCGACTTTGAAGATTCTACCTCTGAACCTTTGGTAGAAACTCATGAGAAAAATTAGTTAATTCAGAAGAATGTTCCCAAACATTGACTGATGAAACGACTGAAGAAAATGTCACCAAACTTAAATAATAATGTTGAAGTTCTTGAGCATCCGACTCTTCGGATTAATTCCTATAATCCCTTGGACAATATAATAGGTGAATTGAATGAGGGATTACGTACACGACATCAAGTTGCTATTATTGCTGATGATCATTTGCTATCTTTGTATGCTGACATGAATGCATGGGAAATTCTGAGTATGCCCAAATACACTTGCTTTCTATCCCAAATTGAGCCGAAAAGTGTTTCTGCGGAACTTCTAGAACCATCATGGGTAGAAGCAATGCAAGATGAACTACAACAATTTCTTCGACTTGGTGTTTGGGATCTCATAGACAAACCATATCGGGTGAATAAGGCAATCCCGATAAAATGGGTATTTAAATGTATTAAGGATAACAATGGGGAAATTGTGAAGGAAAAAGGAAGAATGATAGTCCAAGAATCCAATCAACCGGGAGGCATATATTATAATGAAGTGTATGCTCCGCTTGCAAGACTAGAGTCTATATTAATATTGTTGGCCTATGCAGCATTCAAGAATTTCAAGGTTTATCAACTAGACGTGAAGGGTGCATTAAAGGTTAGTGATATATGTTCCAATATTTTCTAATCATTGGTCTATATTTTTACATTATTATCCAGAAGTTTCAGATGATGTTTCAGTTTCATCTGATGATACCGGCATTGAAGATTCTACCTCTGAACCATTCGTAGAAACTCATGAGCAGAATTAGTTAATTTAGGAGATTGTTCCCAAACATTAACTGATGAAGCGACTGAAGAAAATGTCACCAACTTACATAATAATGTTGAAGTTCCTAAGCATCCGACTCTTTGGATTAATTCTTATAATCCCTTGGACAATATAATAGGTGAATTGAATGAGGGATTGCATAGAAGACATCAAGTTGCTATTATTGCTAATGATCATTTGCTATGCGTGTATGCTGACATGAATGCATCGGAAATTGTGAGTATTGCCAAATACACTTGCTTTCTTTCCCAAATTGAGCCGAAAAGTATTTCTACGGCACTTCTAGAACCATCATGGGTAGAAGCAATGCAAGATGAACTAAAACAATTTCTTCGACTTGGTGTTTGGGATCTCATAGACAAACAATATAGGGTGAAGAAGGCGATCACGATAAAATTGATATTTAAATGAAGTGAAGATAACCATGGGGTAATTGTGAAGAATAAAGGAAGAATGATAGTCCAAGAATCCAATCAACCTAAAGGCATATATTACAATGAAGTGTATGCTCCGGTTGCAAGACTAGAGGCTATACTAATATTGTTGGCCTATGCAGCTTTCAAAAATATCAAGGTTTATCAAATGGAAGTGAAGGGTGCATAAAAGTTTTTTAATTTCTCTTTTAGATGTGTTGAAGAATGGTACCATGTATATTATCAATGGTACACCTCACCTCCTGCTATCAAGGGACCTGACTGAATGATTGATTACGATGGTCTGCTTGATTCTTTTACAAGCTAAAGATTCGGTTCGTGCATATCTGGAATACAAGGTGTTATATGTTCCAAGATTTTCTAATCATTATTCCATATTTGTACATTATAAACTAGAAGTTTCAGATTATGTTTCAGTTTCATCTGATGATGCCGACTTTGAAGATTCTACCTCCGAACCTTTGGTAGAAACTCATGAGCATAATTAGTTAATTCAGGAGAATGTTCCCAAACATTGACTGATGAAGCAACTAAAGAAAATGTGACCAACTTACATAATAACGTTGAAGTTCCTGAGCATCCGACTCTTCGGATTAATTCTTATAATCCCTTGGACAATATAATAGGTGAATTGAATGAGGGATTGCGTCCACGACATCAAGTTGCTATTATTGCTGATGATCATTTGCTATTCGTGTTTGCTGACATGAATGAATCAAAAAATATGAGTAATGCCAAATACACTTGCTTTCTATCCCAAATTGAGCCGAAAAGTGTTTCTACGGCACTTCTAGAACTATCATTGGTAGAAGCAATGCAAGATAAACTACAACAATTTCATCGACTTGGTGTTTGGGATCTCATAGACAAACCATATCGGGTGAAGAAGGCGATCCCGATAAAATTGGTATTTAAATGAAGTGAAGATAACCTTGGGGTAATTTTGAAGAATAAAGGAAGAGTGATAGTCCAAGAATCCAATCAACCTGAAGGCGTATATTACAATGAAGTGTATACTCCGGTTGCAAGACTAGAGGGTATACTAATATTGTTTGCCTATGCAGCTTTCAAGAATATCAAGGTTTATCAAATGGAAGTGAAGGGTGTATTAAAGGTTTTTAATTTCTCTTTTAGGTGTGTTGAAGAATGGTACTATGTATATTATCAATGGTACACCTCACCTCCTGCTATCTTCTAGATTCTTTTACAAGCTGAAGATTCGGTTCGTGCATATCTGGAATACAAGGTGTTATCTGTTCCAAGATTTTCTAATCATTATTCTATATTTGTATATTATCAACTAGAAGTTTCAGATGATGTTTCAGTTTCATGTGATCATGCCGACTTTGAAGATTCTACCTCTGAACATTTGGTAGAAACTCGTGAGCAAAATTAGTTAATTCAGAAGATTGTTCCCAAACATTGACTGATGAAGAGACTGAAGAAAATGTCACAAACTTACATAATAATGTTGAAGTTCCTAAGCATCCGACTCTTCGGATTAATTCATATAATCGTTTGGACAACATAATTGGTGAATAGAATGAGGGATTGCGTACACGACATCAAATTCCTATTATGGCTGATGACCATTTGCTATTCGTGTATGTTGACATGAATGCATCGGAAATTATAAGTATTGCCAAATACACTTGCTTTCTATCCCAAATTGAGCCGAAAAGTGTTTCTACGGGACTTCAATAACCATCATGGGTAGAAGCAATGCAAGATGAACTACAACAATTTTTTGACTTGGTGTTTGGGATCTCATAGACAAACCATATCGGGTGAAGAAGGTGATCCCGATAAAATTGGTATTTAAATGAAGTGAAGATAATCATGGGGTAATTGTGAAGAATAAAGGAAAAATGATAGTCCAAGAATCCAATCAACCTGAAGGCATATATTACAATGAAGTGTATGCTCCAGTTGCATGACTAGAGGCTATACTAATATTGTTGGCTTATGCAGCTTTCAAGAATTTCAAGGTTTATCAAATGGAAGTGAAGGGTATATTAAAGGTTTTTAATTTCTCAATTATGTGTGTTGAAGAATGGTACAATGTATATTATCAATGGTACACCTCACCTCCTGCTATCAAGGGACCTGACTGAATCATTGATTACGATGGTCTGCTTGATTCTTTTACATGTTGAAGATTCGGTTCGTGCATATCTGGAATACAAGGTGTTATCTGTTCCATGATTTTCTAATCATTATTCTATATTTGAACATTATCAACTAGAAGTTTAAGATGATGTTTCAGTTTCATCTGATCATGCCGACTTTGAAGATTCTACCTCTGAACCTTTGGTAGAAACTCATGACCATAATTAGTTAATTCAGGAGATTGTTCCCCAACATTGACTGATGATGCGACTGAAGAAAATGTCACCAACTTTCATAATAATGTTGAAGTTCCTAAGCATCTGACTCTTCGGATTAATTCTTATAATCATTTGGACAACATAATTGGTAAATTGAATGAGGGATTGCGTATACGACATCAAGATGCTATTATGGTTGATGATCATTTGCTATACGTGTATGCTGACATGAATGCATCGGAAATTATGAGTATTGCCAAATACACTTGCTTTCTATCGCAAATTGAGCCAAAAAGTGTTTCTACGGCACTTCTAGAACCATCATTCGTAGAAGCAATGCATGATGAAGTACAACAATTTCTTCGACTTGGTGTTTGGGATCTCATAGACAAACCTTATCGGGTGAAGAATGCGGTCTTGTAACGATTCCGACGAAACCCGGTATACCCTAACCGGTAGACAATAGTTACGTCATATTTAACGTCGGGTACATGAATTACCATAATAATTATACGAGAATACATGGTTCACTGTATTGATTGTACGTGAATATATAATTCATCGTATTGAATATGCGATTAATCGATTGATAGTTATTGAAACCCGAACGAATCGAGGGTTCAATTATAGACGATATCTATAACATTTAGTGATTTTACGAAGCATTAATGCTTCGGGATAAGTAAAGTACGGCACAGAAAAAGAATTTCGATTTAATGGTACGTCGGTACATTAAACGAAACCTTCAATACCAAACCGAGCAAGAGATGATCGATCAAGCCGAAAAAGATGCGCGATAATTAATAATATGATGTTTTAAGTTAATAAAAGTCATGGTTTAAGTTTTTAAAGTTTTTAAATCGGTTTTATATAAATTTCATTTTTAAGCCGAAAAACGACCGTTTTAGCCTCGTTTTAAGCCGAATTAAACATTTAACCGAAAAACGAACCGAACCAGATTATCCAAAACATTATCCGGATTACGAGAATCCAAATGTGTGGATAGGAATGGAGAGGTGGGTCCCACCCCACCCCCCACTTAGACCGATCGGACCCCAAGGGGTTTACTCCATTCATTGTTATTTTTTTTACAAACATATCAAGATTCTTTATCCGTTCTTCAACATTATGATCCAAAGACCCGAGAGTGTAGCAAGAAAAACACGGTAAGAATCGAGTTAATCACGTTTCCATCTTCGTTTCTTGAGTTTATTTGCAAGAAAATGAGGTTTCAAAGATGAAAACCGATTCTTGCATGATCAAGTGATGTATACGGGTTATACAAGGGATCTTGGTCCAAGAAAGGAGTTAAACGGACCAAAAACTAATTTTTACGGTTTAAACTTTAGTTTTGGAACAATAACCGAAACTATAGTGTAAGAGGCTTGATCGTGAGTGTAACTTGCTTGGTATTGTTGTATGTTGGTTGTAGGTTCTGTATTTAGTGGTAGATAAGGCGGAAAGACGAGTTTGTAGCTTGTAGTGGCGGAAAACGAAAGGTATATTCGGTTTACGTTCGGTTTTGGATATTTGGACAGATTGTGATACGTGTAGAGTTAGGTCATGAAATTTTACAGAGGTGTTAGATACATGAAAATATGAGTTTCGTGAATTTTTGGTAATTTTTGGATAAAGGATGAATATTTGGTGAATTTAATGCTCGGTTTTGGCCAAAAATGGTGAAAAATAGTTAAATATTGTTGGTGCATGATGTCAGTAGTTCAGTGTCGAGTGTCTGTAATCGTGTTAGTTAGACTTGAGTTTTGTATGTAAGCGAAGTTGCTAACAAGTTCGCTTATATGGGCGAACTTGTTAGACAAGCGAAGTTAGGGACAACTTCGCCTGAACATGCCAGGCGAAGTTGTCGTGTCTATATAAGCTGTTTGTTTACGGCTTATTTAACATAGAATTTAGTTTATTCGTGTATTCGAGTCAGAGAGTTTGTATTTAGTGATCATAGTATCACGTGTTTACGGTTGGAATACAACGTGTGTTTGATTATCGTATCGTGTGTTAGCTCGTATTGTTTTCTATACTAGTAACCTCTTACGTAGGGATTCCGCACCTACGTAGAACGCGATATCTCGTGTAGATCCGACTGGGAACCTACAATTGGTATCAGAGCATTTGCTCGATTGTGTGGTTCAGGATTATCACGCGGGTGTAGAAATCGTTCCGTTCGACTATTCGCGGGACGAGTTTTCTGATTTTTTATGCTATACTCACCTCCTACATTCATAAACAACCCATAACACCTTCACAAACCTCGAAAAACCCAGAAATCTAATCTGCAGAAAGTTCGTGTTCATCAGGCGAAGTTGCCGTCACTGTTAGTAGGGTTTCGGCGAAGATATAAGGTTAAGCGAAGTTATCCACAACTTCGCCTACCTCTTCAAGTTCGCTTACCTCAAGCGAAGTTACCCACAAGTTCGCCTACCTCCCAAGTTCGCTCAACTTAAGCGAAGTTATTCTCAAGTTCGCCAATCCGGCGAATTTAAGAAAGTGAGCGAAGTTACAAATTCACGCGAAATTAAGTTTTAAGCGAAGTTATCCACAACTTCGCCTACAGTGCTGTTTGAAAATAAAATTTTTGATTTTCGGATTTCTCTGAGTTTTGTGAAAAATGTCTTCGATAAACATTACCGAACTGGTAAAAATGGAAGTAGAAGCGGGTTCGGCTACAAAGGCACCTAAGATGCTTAAGAAAACCGATTGTATAGCGTGGAAAGATCGTTTTGAACAATATGTCAAGTATCAAGATGCTAAGATGTGGGTGTGCATACAAGATGGTTACATTCCACCTACTGCTGAGTATGAGGGTCGTGATCAGATCAAGAAATACAAAGAGATGGAAGAAGAGGAGAAGAAAATGTATGAGGCCGAAAGCAAAGCTCATGCATCAATTACAATGGCTCTTCCACAAGAGATACTTCACACCTTCCGAAAGTATAAAACTGCTAGAGAGCTTTGGGAAGCACTTGAGAACCGGTTTGAGGGCAATGTGGGAATTCGTGCCTCGAAAATTAAACTTCTAAAAACCCAATTTTTTGGTCTTCAAGTATCTGAAGAATGAATCACTTGATGATATCATCACTAGATATTATCATCTGATGACTGAACTCAGCAACTATTCAATTGTTTACAAAAAAGATGAGATTGTTGAAAAGCTTCTTGATGCTCTCCCACCGAAATGGGAGATGTATACTGTGTTGATGACAGAAGACAAAGACTTTGCTGACTATGACCTAGAGACAGCAGTTAACAAGCTAAGAACGTTTGAACTGAACATGGTGCGAAAGGAGACACCTACCGATCAGGTTCAAGATCCGGGTATGTATGGTGCAAAGGTTAACTAAGGATCAAGTTCGAAAACTGAATCATCTGCTTATTACTCTAAGGGAGAGTCAGGCGCTAACTCAACACGCGAAGGACATGTATCTCTCAACATGAACGGTGATGTGTGCTTTGTAGCTGGAGGATCAAATGCTTCTCAACCTCAAGCGACCAAGAGTAGTTTTTCCCCAAGTGTGTCAAACAACAACTACTCGAAGATGCCCATGAGTGTTAAATCTGCTGAACAGCAGTTTGCTCTCTATGCATCTTTTATTGCTTGGTATGAGAATTACATTCAGGGTAAGATTGTTGATCCTGCAATTTTGGATGAAGACTATGATCAGATCGATGCTGATGATCTGGAGGAAATGGATCTGCAGTGGCAGATGGCTATGATTGTCAGAAGGGTTAAGAGGTTCATGAAGAAGACTGGCAGGAAGTTTGTCGGAGAGAGGCCAGGGTTTGATAAGTCGAAGGTACGCTGTTACAGCTGTCAGCAGAATGGCCACTTTGCAAAAGAATGCAAAAATGAACATGTAGAACGCAGTCAAAACAGATCTACACAGCAGAGTGGTAGTGGTAATGACTATAGAGCCATGATTTCCAGACATAACGAGGAGTACAACTGGAATCTGCATGTTGAAGAAGTATTTGAACAGGCCAACTTGGCAAACATCGAAACTGCAGATAGTGAGAAGGGAACTGGCGAAAATGAAGCTTACATGGCAGATGTGGCAGACCAGCTCTCCGAGGTAAGTACCGAACTCCCTTGTACTAAGTGTGAACATCTGTCTGAACAACTGACAACTATAACTGATCAGTTTGTTAGTTTGGATGCGCAATTTAAAACTTTAAAAGAAGATCATCATTTCACTAAAGCTAGAGAAAATAGTTACAAAGTAAAAATTAAAGCTAGTGAGAAAGATATTAAAAGTCTTAAAGCAAAGCTTGCTGAAAAAATTCAAGTGATTGATCTTAGCTATGAAGTTCAAGAAGAGAAAACCAAACTAATAGCTGAAAGGGAAAAACAGATAGCTGATCACCAGGTAAAAGTGGTGGAACTTAACAGGAAACTTGAGCAATTCAGAAATTCCTCCGCTATACTTGATCACCTCGTTAGTGATCAAGGTTCCCCAAAAAGTGGAGGAATTGGTTATCATGAAGTTCCACCACCTTTCAATCATAATTACACTTATGACCCTAGTAATCAGAAATCTGTCGAAGTTGACTATGGTCAGACAGTTCCGGTTAAAGTAACGATTAAAGAACCAGAAGTTAGTAAAGGCGAAACAAGTAAGCCTGTTACTAGTGTTAAGATTTCTGCTCCGAGTCCTGTCTCATCTAACTCAGACAAGTCTTCTGAGTCGAGTGAGACAAAACAAGAGGAAGTGTTACCAAAAAGTGGAGAGAAAAATAAAACACCTGAAAAGAAGTCTCCACTAAACCCGTATGTCCCACCATATGTGAGACAAACGGGCAGTAATACAGCCTCAACATCTAAGACAACTTTTGATAAGAAAGTTGGACACAGGAGTTGTTTTAGATGTAATCAATTAGGACACCTTGTTGCTGATTGCCATCTGAAGCAGAAATTCAGAGGTGTGAGAACTTCAAAATCTGAGAAAAGAACTAACGTTAATCAATATAATGGTAAAAATGAAAACCCATCAAATTTCAGAAAATGGACTAATCCAGGTTTTCAAAGAAATAGATCTCAGTTTCTCACTGCTAACAACCAAACTTTAAGTAATAATTCTTTTAATTCACGAAGGTTTGGATTGCCTCATAGTCAATCCACAAGAAGGTATCCTGTTAGGACTCACAGAAATTATTATGATACTAACTTTGGACAGCCAAGGTACGGAATGTATCGACCCAAGACCAATCGGTCTTGGGTCCCCAGATTTTAATCATCTGCTTTAATCATGCAGGAACAGTTGAACAGGGCTGCCAACAATCAATGGGTTGTGGATAGCGGTTGTTCCCGGCACATGACGGGTAACAAGAAATTGTTACAAGACTTGAAACCTGTTCAAGGAGGAAGAGTGAGTTTTGCAGGAGAGAGCGGTGGAAGGATTACGGGAATAGGGACGGTGTCGAATGGAAAGATGACTTTGGAGAAAGTAAATTTTGTTGAAGAGTTGAAGCATAATCTGCTGAGTGTTTCGCAGATTTGTGACAAAGACTACACCGTACATTTTACAAAGAATGAAGCGATTGTGTTGTATCCTGGTTTTAAGATACCAGAGGATTGGATTGTTATGAAGGCTCCAAGAGTGAAGAATACGTATATCATGGACATAAGGTCTACTGAGATGGCCACAGAAGAATCGTGTCTTCTGTCAAAAGCAACTGAATCGGAGTCCGAGTTGTGGCATAGGAGAATGGGGCACATTCATCTTCGGAAAATGAACTACCTTGTCAAAAATGGGCTTGTACTGGGTGTTCCCTTGAAGAATTTCAACTTTGAAGACAAATGTTTATCATGCAAAAAGGGAAAGCAACACAAGAAATCCCATCACACCAAGAAGGTCAATTCAATTGTCAGTACCCTAGAATTACTTCACATGGATCTCTTCGGTCCCGTGAATGTAAGAAGTCTAGGGGGAACATCGTATTGCTTGGTGATCACTGATGATTTCTCTCGATATTCCTGGGTATATTTCCTGAAGTCAAAGGATGAAACAGTGCAGATGGTAAAGAATTTGATTACCAAGGTTGAGAATATCATGGGGAAACGGGTTAAATTCATCAGGAGTGACAATGGAACTGAGTTCAAGAACTATGAGATGGAGATCTTCTGCTTACAGAAGGGGATAGAACACCAATACAGCGCACCGTATACACCGCAACAAAATGGAGTGGCTGAGAGGAAGAACAGAACCTTAATTGAAGGAGCCAGAACCATGCTGGCTGATTCAAAACTTCCCGTGGTGTTATGGGCTGAAGCTGTTGCAACAGCCTGTTATATCTTTAATAGAGTGTTAACTGTTAAAAGATTAAATAAAACCTGTTATGAACTTATGCATGGGAGAAAGCCCAACTTGAGTGGTCTTGAACCATTCGGGTCCCCATGTTTTGATATTAAAGACCAATTCTAAATTTGGTGAAGTAGCCGACGAAGGAATCTTTGTCGGATACGTTGTTGGGACTCCCAACAGACGGGTCTTTAATACATCGAACAGCAAGGTTGAGGTGGTGTGTAACACTGATATCACAAGTTACAAATCACCAAAACCAAGCTCGGGACCCGCTGGGGTTTTCGACTATGATAGACTTTTTAAATCTTTTAACATACCTTATCTGGATTTTGCAGAAGTTGAGGAAAGAATTGCTACGAAGATGATATGCGATGAGGAAGACACTTTGGTGCAACGACCACAGTATGATGAATGTCAGCCTTCCTCGTCAAATGCTGTCAATACCCCTGCTGCCTCTACTGAAGAGGAATTCATCAATCCGTTTCACTCTCAACATCAATCACCCATTGATGAGCTATCTTCGAACTTGGAAGATAATCTAAATGTCAGTTTGGTTCCGACTACGAGAATTCACAAAGATCATCCTTTGGAGAATGTGATAGGTGATCTGTCCGATGGTGTACAAACAAGAAAAAGCTTGAATGAGCACACCTGTGTTTACACAAGCATTAAAGAATCAGGCATAATCAACGAGTGCTTGTACACCTGCTTTATCAGCCAGATTGAACCAAAGAACTATCAAATGGCTCTTAAGGACAGCTCGTGGGTCGAAGCCATGCAAGAAGAGTTAGCTCAGTTTAAGAAAATGGAAGTATGGAACTTGGTTGCAAAACCAAGGAATGTGCATGCGATTGGCACAAAATGGGTCTTCAAATGCAAGAGAGATGAGAAAGGGATTGTTATCAGGAACAAGGCGAGGCTGGTTGTTAAAGGCTTTAATCAACAAGAGGGGATTGACTACAATGAGGTGTTTGCTCCTGTGGCAAGATTGGAAGCCATTCGGCTGTTTTTGGCATTTGCTGCTCATAAGGAGATGAAGGTCTTTCATTTGGATGTGAAGAGTGCGTTCCTAAACGGTAAAGTCGACGAGGTTGTGTATGTTGAGCAACCTCCGGGTTTTCCTGACCCTGACTTTCCCGATCACGTGTACAAGCTAAGTAAAGCGCTGTATGGACTACATCAGGCACCTCGTGCCTGGTATTCAACCTTATCAGATTACTTGCTTGAGAATGAGTTTGAAAGAGGTAAGATCGATAGCACATTGTTCTTCAAGATAAAGGGTAGCGACTTTCTGCTGGTGCAAGTCTACATGGATGACATTATCTTTGCTGCATCAAAAGTCTCCATGTGTCAGGAGTTTGAGGCCGTCATGAAGAAGAGATTTGAAATGAGTGCTATGGGTGAACTAACTTTCTTTTTAGGATTGCAGGTTGATCAGAAGAAAGACGGGATGTTCATTCATCAGACGAAGTATGTCCATGATGTTCTCAAACGCTTCAAGATGGAAGACAGCACTCCATATGATACTCCAGTCTGCGTCAATCACAAATTGGGTGCTGATTCAGACAACGATGCAGACGTGGACCCAACCCAATATCGGGCAATTATAGGTTCTTTAATGTACTTAACTGCTTCTAGGCCTGATATAATGTTTGCTGTTTGTCTTTGTGCACGCTTTCAGGCAAACCCAAAAGAATCTCATTTGAAGGGTGCGAAGAGGATACTGCGGTATCTCAAAGGCAAGCCGAAGCTGGGGTTGTGGTACTCGAGAGGAGGAGACTTGGAGCTAGTCGCTTACACAGATTCTGATTATGGAGGGTGCAATCAGAGTCGGAAGTCTACAACTGGTGGATGTCAGTTTCTTGGTGGCAGACTAGTGTCGTGGCAATGCAAGAAGCAGACCTCAGTCGCAATTTCAACCTGTGAAGCAGAATACATGGCAGCATCCAACTGCTGCTCCCAGGTTCTTTGGATTCAACAACAGTTGCGCGATTATGGTCTGAATTTCTCACTTACTCCTATTTGCATTGATAACACTGCTGCTATCTCAGTAACTAACAATCCCGTAAAGCACAGTAAAACTAAACATATTGACATACGTCATCATTTTATATGGGATTGTGCTGAAAAGAAACTGATTGAGCTCGAAAAGGTTGACACGTTAGATAATTTCGCTGACTTGTTCACGAAAGCGTTTGATAAAACTAGATTTCAAAACCTTGTTGAGCTGAATGGGATGATCAATCCCGAGAAACCATGTCATATGTTTGTGTTTGAATTAAAAAAAAAAAAAAAAAAAAACGTCACTATCGCTTAGAATTATGTTGGTTGCCTCAGTTTGAAGGACATGTCTTCGGATATGTTTGGTCCTCATTTCTACTTGTAGAATATGAGGATAGCCATTAACCAGATGACTGAAAGTGACCGGGGCGGTTTATGATGAGTTTTCATTCTTTCGCTTAAAATTAGTCGATCATACTTAGTTAGAAGGACACATACTAGTATGTGGTCGGTCCAGCTGATCCATTGGATCTTCGGGATAGCCGTTTCCCTGAAGACTTTGATTTGGTCGGGGCGATTGATGTTAAATTTTTTTTTTCTTTTAGGGAGATGAAATTATTTTTCAAGTCTACTACTTCGTAAGAAGTTTCTTTACTATGTTAACAGAAAATTGATCCAACCTTGGAAAGTGATAGATATACTGATTCTGTGTGCTTAACTAGTAAAGTTATTAGGCTTAAAAGACTTTAGAACAGTCATTGTATGTCATGGTAGCTTTTTATGGTGCGTAAAAGTAGAAGTGATACTAACTAAATCTACTCGATTGTATGTGGAAACTCCTTAAGAGTTGTGCATGTCTTCATATATATCTTTTCGAATGATAGGCAGAAAAGCGATTACCCAGTCATACACGAGCCCGTGAGTGTTCTGATTCCCGTGAAGATAGCGTGTCAAGACACTGCAGTGATCCAGATTCGGGACTTGCAGTTGTTTTCTACTTGAAGTTGTGTATATACATGTTAAATAATAAAAAAAAAAAAAAAAAAAATTTCTAGAGTTCATAATGTTAATGATCATCAATCAAGACGTAAGAAGGTGAACGGGAAGCAGAGTCTAAGATCGAAGAGTAATTACTACTTAATCAGACACTACGGGTCGAGGTCAATTCGGGGTGACTCGGGGAAAGCCAAATACGCTTTGAGAATAGATAGGAGGCATCATAATTTCTGAGTTGTTGCCCACTTAAGTTTTGAGCTTAATTGAACCTAACCCGTATCACAGAAACAATGAAAACCATTTTAAGTAGATTACCTGCTTACAACCTGTTTCTTTATGTCATAATACAGCTGAACACGGATCCGTGTGACAGTCACGTAATAAGTATGATTCCTGTTCGGATCTTTTCTAAAACATGGTAGTCCCTGTCGAGACTGAAATTTGATCCCGTATACTTTAATTTTTCAAATTTTCGTTACTTATGTAGTTGTTTGATTTTATACCTGGTTACTTGGTCTTGATCGTATCATTTAACGCTTTAAATGATGTTTTTAAAACTTTATTGAAAATTGTTCAAAGTATAGGGGTTTGTTTTGTAAATACCGGCGAACTTGTTCATAACTTCGCCTGGAATAGGCGAAGTTATCGATAACTTCGCCTGTACTAACTTTGCCCCCATATAAAGAAGTTTTAAGGTCAGACGATTTATTATTTTCCAAAAACCAGCGAACTTACTGTCAACCTAAGCGAACTTATCGATCATATATTCTCAATCATCTGTGTTCTTATTTCGATTCCAATCCGTGATTAAAGGTGTGTAAGGTTTCTAGTTTCGTATAATCAATGTTTTTGAGGTTGATCATCGGTCGTTTCGACTCGATTATCGACCTCGTCTTTCGAAACCTTAAACACCCGATTTCAAACTTTTTATTACGTGATAGTAATTTACTTGAATGTCTAAAACTTCATAAAATCATGTGTTACGGAGTCCTCGATCTCCAAAATCATCATCTACACGTCGTTCGATTATCCTAATTGTTGCCGATTCAAATTCAGCGAAGTTACAGTTTAGGCGAAGTTATCCGTAACTTCGCCTGAGGTTTAACTTCGCCTGATTATTAATTTTTGAAACAGTTTATGAGGCGATGTTGTGGTTAGGCGAAGTTATCATTAACTTCGCCTGGACCTTTGTACTTAACAGTTATCAGACGAAGTTCAAGTTGAAGCGAAGTTGTTTCCCAACTTCGCCCCACCTTTAACTTCGCCTGTATAGAATAGATCACAACTTCGCTCATGGTAACAGGCGAACTTGTGATTCGCTTTGACGTTTGTCTAACTTAACCTGTTTGTTGCAGATATGGCTGCTGTTGCTGGAGCAGGTGGTGCAGGCGGTGATGACGGAGGTGATAACCAGAGGCAGTTCTTCCCGGGTCACAACATGTACATAACATTAGACCCGGAGGCGAGCGGAGTTGATGATTTCCGTGAAATCATCACATTTCTGTTACGCTCGCGGATATTCCACGCGATTACAACAACTCTGCCGATATCCTTTCCCAACATTGAGGATTTTTGGCAGACTGTGGAATATGACTGTAGAGTCGAACCCCCGGTGATGCGCGCAACAGTCAACAATCAGATTGTTCAGTTCTCTTCTGAACAAATCCGGGCGGCTTTACGATTTGGGAATGAGACAAGGGATAACCCGACAGAGTTTGTAGCTCCTTTCCATGATGGAGCGTTTTTGAGAATGGGATACTCTGGTCCCTTGGGGGATACGCAGAGGAGGAAAGGATTTTTACTTGACCAGTGGCGCTTTCTCATGCATGTTATGATTGTTTGCATGTCAGGGAGAAAGGCGTGCACTGATGGCATGGGCGCGACCATGCAGTCAGCAATGACTGCTCTGACTTACAACAAGCGATACAGCTTTAGTCAGATGGTCTTTTATGAGATTGATCGTCAAAGAAGAGCGATGGCGCGTGAGCGATTTATCATGTATCCAAGATTTCTTCAAATGATCTTGAATCATGTTGCTCCAACGCTTCCTCAGGGCCGTCCGATCCGATTCGTTGAGAGTGTGAATAAACGGATCTTCGCCCAATGTAGATCCTCCAGTGCGAGGAGCAAACCTGAGCTCCGTCCTCGGCATACTCCACTGTTTGGGTACTTAATCAACCCGGGATATGTACCTGCTCGAGGGGACGAGTTTACGGACCCGGCACCACAACAGGCAGGAGCACCTCAAGCTATACCTGCTGCACCTGTTGTGTCACCGGAGGAGAACGTGGACCTTGATGAAGAATTTGGTGGTCAAGGCTTCTTTGATATGGATCGGGTGGATCAAGAGGAGAACGTACAGGTCCCGATTGAACGTGCTTCGGGTGTGAATGTTACTAGGACAGCTGCTACGGTGGCTGGTTCTGATTCTGATGATGAAGTGGCAGAGGCAAGATGGATTATGGTAACTCGAGAAAGACTACATGGGAAAAGAAAGAGAACAGATGATGACAGTGAGTCAGATTATGAGGAAGAGGTACAATAGTTGATCCGGAGGTCAAGAAGGGAACGGATAGGTGCAGGATCGGGAGCCGGTGAGAGCTCTAGGGTGGTACGTTTCACTCCACCAGCACTATCCGGTATGACAATGGTTCCCTCATCACTACAGGTTACAAGGCGAAGCGCTACGGTTGTTCCCGTGGTGGCTACCTCATCTAGATTTGGCCTCCCACCCACTACTTTTCAACTTTCGACTCCTGAGATCGTTTCATTGCCGCCTCCGACTGTTACTCCATCGGAGGTCATGGCACAATTTATCGAGTCGACTGTTGTGGCCACTGAAGGGTTATAGGTAACGATACCACCTGCGGTTACGTCTATTTCTACTTCTGAGGTCCCGGTGACATCGGAAATCCCTCCTCAGTACACTCAAGATATATCACATATGAGGTTCGATTTCGATGCAACCTTATCCGACTCAGAACAAATAGCAGCACTTGAACGGGTCGTGGCAGAGCAGTCAAGGATTAATCTTATCCAGACCCAGGCTATTCAACGCCTAGTTGCAGAGAATCAGATGCAGTCGTCCATGCTGGTAGAACATTGAAAAATCATAGATGCTTTCAAGGAGTTCTTGGCATCTCAGGGGGAGACGAGCTGTAAAGGCGATGAGTTGAGGACCAAGAGACGTAATGATAGAGACCATGATCCCAATGCATCGAAAGATGCAGGTGGTGAGTTGCCAAGAACTGATCAAGCTCTTGGAACTTGCACAACTCAGGGGGAGTCGACAACTGCAGCTGGTGGTGATGATGTGGTGGTAGTGGACGCAGAGGAGATGGATGATGGTTTGGTTGGTGATGATGATGTACTACCGAGTGATGAGATAGAGAAGATTGGAGAAGAGATTGTGATTGATACAGAGATAGAAGAGGGAGAGATAGTTGAGGAAAATATTGAGCATGACATTCCAGATGTTGAGAAAGCATATATGACTAAAGAGATGGCAAGTGATGAGTCTGAATGGGAAGAGCAGCCTAGATGGAAAGAAGGCTATGCTCAGTGGTTCGTCAAAACGAAGAAACCGGCGGTCCCTACAATGTTTATGAAGAGTTACAACATTAAAGGCTATGCTGAAGCGAAGAAAGGGATTATTTGCTGGATATATGATGAGCAGTTGAGGCTCTTCGTGATTAAAAGGTATGACGGTGTTCAGTACTTTAGAAGGTTGTTGAGATCGTTGAATACACTGCCAGAATGTGAAGTGAAAGACTTAGCCAGATTGGGATTGATAAACAGAAGTGACGATAATATGGCTAGAGTCATTGGGAAGATTGTGTGGAAAGAGAGTATAAAAGAGAAGAAATTTGAGCTGTTGAAACCACAAAAGGGAAAACTTGTTGAAGACAAGGATAGAGGTTTGAGAGCAGACGGAAAGCCTTGGATGATTATGAAGTATAAACCGATCCGGTGTTTGAAAGAAGTGCCGATGAAACAGATGCCCAAGGATGTGCTCAAAGATCTAAAGTGGTGGTTTGTTGATTGTGAAACAGCTGAGGCACTGATGGAAGACGAGGATGAACAAGAGGTGCTTAGAGTGTACGATCCGATGCACTTGGTAAACTTATCGCAAGCTGATTTGCAGGTGTTGAATGATAAGAAGATATTTTATATTCCTGCTTGGAAAGACGAAGCGAGGAAATATCAAAGAGTTGTCTCGGTTTGTGTTCGAGAAGGAGTGCATGCTTGAAGATAGAAGATTGAAGATTACTAGACACGTGTTTGAAGCTAAAGAGATGAAGCTACTGCCAAGGGGGAGTCTGTTGGTGCATGATGTCAGTAGTTCAGTGTCGAGTGTCTGTAATCGTGTTAGTTAGATTTGAGTTTTGTATGTAAGCGAAGTTGCTAACAAGTTCGCTTATATGGGCGAACTTGTTAGACAAGCGAAGTTAGGGACAACTTTGCCTGAACATGCCAGGCGAAGTTGTCGTGTCTATATAAGCTGTTTGTTTACGGCTTATTGAACATAGAATTTAGTTTATTCGTGTATTCGAGTCAGAGAGTTTGTATTCAGTGATCATAGTATCACGTGTTTACGGTTGGAATACAACGTGTGTTTGATTATCGTATCGTGTGTTAGCTCGTATTGTTTTCTATACTCGTAACGTCTTACGTAGGGATTCCGCACCTACGTAGAACGCGATATCTCGTGTAGATCCGGCTGGGAACCTACAAATATCATGAAAAATTCTGGAAAATTCCAGATAAGCTGTTTATAACATGTATAAGTCACACACAAAATTTTATGTCAATTGGAGAAGTCTATGTAGGCTTTGCGGTTAAACGAGTTCTAGGGTTTTCTAGCTCGGTTTTAGTGAATATGGCATGTAAAGAAGATTTTGGTTCTGGAAAAATTACAGGGGACTATGTGGATGGCAGGGGACATCCAGGAAAAATTTGGGATTTTTCTAAGGTCGTTTGGTATTTACGACATATTTAGTGTTTAAATGGTGTTTAAAAATAGATAAATAAATTTTAAATATAAAAATTAATTCTGGTAATATTTTTATAAAATTCCCCACTGTTAAAAAGTGATTTTTGCAAAATTTCAAGATCCGGGATTAAACGGATAATTATTTGTGCAAAAACAAGCTTTTAAAGTTTAAAACGCGTAAACCGGTAAAGTTCGTTTAAGCGACCTGACTGGTGTATAAAAACCATAATAATGAACTATTTTCATATAATTGAGTTAAATAAGTAAAAATGAATCATCCGAAAATAATTCGGATGATTCGGGTAATTTTAAACGATTTAACAGTTTCCGGTGCATTAAAGACGGAAACGGGTCCCGCGGCCAAACGGGGCGTCTAAACCGAGCTCTAATTTCACAACTTTAACTAAATTATCAGTCAACAACTATTTTCGGGTCGTGTGTGACCAAACTCATTTTTGAAACGTAAAAAAGGATACCCGTGCTAGGCACGCAAAACGGGAAAACGACTAATAATGATTTTGACCATTGAACTCTAAACGAAATCACAATCTGAGTCCGGAGAAGTGTTCTGGGTTAACATTGCCCCCGGAACGGGTACAGTACTGGGTTAACAGTGTCCCCAGATGTACCGGTTGATATGGTTAAAGTTATATTAATAATGGGTGTATAGTAACGATCGTAGGGATCATATTACAGATTGGACGTGTTAACTGATAATGATTGTTGTTACCTGCTTGCATGTGCTAAGGTGAGTTTCACGAGCCCCTTTTTCTGAATATTTTTTAAATATTTTCCCGGGGCGGAAAGCATGTTACTATTAAAATGTTTAAGTACATACTGAACGCATGGATTTGCGTGTATTTATAAATATTTGATTATACGGGAATCGTACCGAATGGGTACAGTACTGGGTTAACAGTGTCCCCAGATGTCCCTAGAAGTATTTCTGGGTTAACTTTGCCCCCGGAATGAGTATTGTACTGGGTTAACAGTGTCCCCAGATATCCCTAGAAGTGTTTCTGGGTTAACATTGCCCCAGGAATGGGTACTGTACTGGGTCAACAGTGTCCCCAGACAGAGGTTTCGCTTGTGGGCTCAGCATAATTACATCGTGTTTCTGGGTTAACATTGCCCCCGGAATGAGTACAGTACTGGGTTAACAGTGTCCCCAGATAATATTATATTTTGATATGGATTTATCATGGTTTACTCAAATTGTGAAACTCACCAACTATTCGTAGTTGACCCGTTTTCTCACATGCTTTTCAGGTACAATTAAGATGAAGTGATTGCTTACGTGCTAAGTGCTTGATGTGTGTAAGATTTGCGTGCAGGATGTTAGGATACATTATAACAAATAGAATTGTGTATCGTATTATATGATGTGTGAATCACCTAGACGGTAATGAAATACAAGATAATGTAATTTGAAGTATATTAATGTATTCAGTTTTCTTTATAAACAATGTGGTTGATATCAGTGGTGTCTGTTGCATCCCGTTTACGTTTCCGCTGCGGTTGCGGGGTGTTACAGGTCCCTATAAAATGGGTATTTAAATTAATAAAGATAACAATGGGTTAATTGTGAAGAATAAAGGAAGAATGATAGTCCAAGAATCCAATCAAGCTGAAGGCTTATATTACAATGAAGTGTATGCTCCCGTTGCAAGATTAGAGGCTATACTAATATTGTTAGTCTAGGCAGCTTTCAAGAATTTCAATGTTTATCAAATGGAGGTGAAGTGTGCATTAAAGGTTTTTAGTTTCTCTTTTAGGTGTGTTGAAGAATGGTACCGTGTATATTGTCTATGGTACACCTCACCTCCTTCTTTCAAGGGTCCTAACTGAATGATTGATTGCTATGGTCAGCTTGATTCTTGTACAAGCTGAAGATTCGGTTCGTGCTTATCTGGAATAAAAAGTGTTATCTGTTCCAAGGTTTTCTAATCATTAGTCTATATTTGTACATTATCAACTAGAAGTTTCAGATGATGTTTCAGTTTCATCTGATCATGCGGACTTTGAATAGTGATTGTGTACACGACATCGGAAATTATGAGTGTTGTCTTACACTTCCTTTCTTTCCCAAATTGAGCCGAAAAGTGTTACAACGGCACCTCTAGAACCATCATGGGTAGAAGCAATGCAAGAAGAACTAAAACAATTTCTTCGACTTGGTGTTTGGGATCTCATAGACAAACCATGGGGTAATTGTGAAGAAGACGATCCCGATAAAATGGGTATTTAAATGTAATTAAGATAACCATGGGGTAATTGTGAAGAATATAGGAAGAATGATAGTCCAAGAATCCAATCAACCTGAAGGCATATATTACAATGAAGTGTATGCTCCGGTTGCAAGACTAGAGGCTATACTAATATTGTTAGTCTAGGCAGCTTTCAAGAATTTCAATGTTTATCAAATGGAGGTGAAGGGTGCATTAAAGGTTTTTAATTTCTCTTTTAGGTGTGTTGAAGAATGGTACCATGTATATTATCTATGGTACACCTCACCTCCTAGTATCAAGGAACCTGACTGTATGATTGATTACGATGGTCTGCTTGATTCTTTTACAAGCTGAATATTTGGTTCGTGCTTATCTGGAATACAAAGTGTTATCTGTTCCATGATTTTCTTATTATAAGTCAATATTTGTACATTATTTTCCAGAAGCTTCAGATGATGTTTCAGTTTCATCTGATGTTGCCGAGTTTGAAGATTCTACCTCTGAACCATTGGAAGACACTCATGAGCAGAATTAGTTAATTAAGGAGATTGTTCCCAAACATTAACTGATGAAGTGATTGAAGAAAATGTCACCAAATTACATAATAATGTTGAAATTCCTGAGCATCCGACTCTTCGGATTAATCCTTATAATCCCTTGGACAATATAATAGGTGAATTGAAAGAGGGATTGCGTCCACGTCATCAAGTTGCTATTATTGCTGATAATCATTTGCTATGCGTGTATGCTGACATGAATGCATCGGAAATTATGAGTATTACCAAATGTACTTTCTTTCTATCCCAAATTGAGCCGACACGTGTTTCTTTGTAACTTCTAGAACCATCATGGGTAGAAGCAATGCAAGATGAACTACAACAATTTCTTCGACTAGCTGTTTGGGATCTCATAGACAAACCATATCGGGTGAAGAAGACGATCCTGATAATATGGGTATTTAAATGTAATTAAAATAACCATTGGGTAATTGTGAAGAATAAAGGAAGAATGATAGTCCAAGAATCCAATCAACTTGAAACATTGAAGTCTATGCTTCGGTTGCAAGACTAGAGGCTATACTAATATTGTTAGCCTATGAAGCTTTCAAGAATTTCATGGTTTATCAAATGGAAGTTAAGGGTGCATTAAAGGTTTTTAATTTCTCTTTTAGGTGTGTTGAAGAATGGTCCGATGTATATTAACAATAGTACACCTCACCTCCTGCTATCAAGGGACCTAACTGACTGATTGATTACTATGGTCTGCTTGATTCTTGTATAAGCTGTAGATTCGGTTCGTGCTGATCTGGAATACATAGTGTTATCTGTTCCAAGGTTTTCTAATCATTAGTCTATATTTGTACATTATAAACTAGAAGTTTCAGATGATGTTTCAGTTTCATCTGATCATGCGGACTTTGAAGAGGGATTGCGTACACGACATCGGAAATTATGAGTGTTGACAAATACACTTCCTTTCTTTCCCAAATTAAGCCGAAAAGTGTTTCAACGGCACTTCTAGAACCATCATGGGTAGAAGCAATGCCAGATGAACTACAAAAATTTCTTCGACTTGGTGTTTGGGATGTCATAGACAAACCATGGGGTAATTGTGTCACACCCTGACAGCACAATGCGGATGCGTAAAACGGGAATGTAACAGACACCTGTGGTATCAACACATTGTTTATAAAGAAACATTACAAACTAATTTACAATATATTACATTTCTTTGTTCTATCATTGTTTTACAGTCTAGGTTGTACAAACAAAACTAGTTCGTTAACTAAACGTTCTTACTACTAACACCCTTGCTTCTATTCACATAGCATCAACCACACACTTCAGGCAAGTAACAGATCACCAAATTACTCCGATTTAGGGACACCTGAAAAGCAGTTTAAAATGGGTCAACTACTAGAGTTGGTGAGTTTCACGAGTTTCAAGAAAACAGTAATGAGTATTCACAAGTCAACACTTGTAATCATGAAATAAGTACGTATGTTTGTAAATGATGTAATTATGCTAAGCTACAATGAAGCCTTGACTGTATGTGCTGCGTGCATCCATTTCCCATGCTCAATCAACCACTGTGGCCCCTTTCCGCCCACAACATGCCCCGGTAGCTATGTCTAACACCACATAGCCTGTTTGTATAAATATGGTCATGTGCAAACGGCGCAATGTGACACGACAACAAGGCCGATTCCGTTTGGGTTTGTCAAACCAATAGTACTATTCACAAGCCACCGGCTCGAAGTTAATCACTGTGATCGTGGGGACTTTCGTGTGTTAGCACTTAGATAATTCACATCAGTACATGTTTCAGGTATGTATATGTAATCAAACATGCTTTTCACCCCAAAAGTTCGTAAAACAGTTTAGAAGTGGGGTCATGAAACTCACGGTTTAGTAGATAATCAGTACTGTATCAGCTCGTGGTTTGTTCGGTCCGCTATCAGTAGTTCCTATAATCAATATTATAATAATATTAATATTTTAATATTATTATTATCTCAATACTAAACTGGGCTGTATAACTAATCTGGGTGTAGCTGGAACGCCCAGAAAGTGGCAATAGGCTTAGGTTGTGATGTTGTTCAATGTCTAATACTTAAAACCGAACTTGGCTCAGATTCCCGTTTTCCCAGCTGGGCCAAGTTGTTCGTTTACGAGTTCAGAAAACAGTTATGGGGAAATAAGCTTAGGTAAATGTATTGGTTAATAAAATGATTAAGTTATAAAGAAGGATCACCTATTAGGGTCCCGGATTAGCCACGGGGCACGTTTTCGTTTATTCAGTTTAATTTGAGAAGAAACGCACACAATCCACCCGGATTGTCCAGGTTTCTCATAGAAAATTTCGGTTTCACTTAATTAGTCCAAAAATATGATTTTTGATCACTCTTGGTGTTTTGATATTCCCGCAGGTTCGTTAGTCGCAATTTGTTGTGTCTTAATTGTTTTATTTTTCCCTATAATATTTCCACCGGTTCTTCAACAAAATTCAGTTTTTCGTTTATGTTTAAGTCTTTTAATGGCACGATTTCGGTTTCGTCAGTAAGACACTTTTTCAGGTTCGAAACATGAAAGACATCGTGAATAGAACTCAACTCCACAGGAAGTTTCAGTCGGTAAGCTACCGGACCATCTTAGAAATGATTTCATATGGCCCAATGTATCGCGGAGCTAGTTTACTAGTTAGTCCGAATCGAATGACGCCTTTCCATGGGGATACTTTCAGAAAAACTTTGTCGCCTATTTCAAAGGATAACGGCTTTCTACGAACATCAGCGTAGCTTTTCTGTCGATCCCAGGCGATTTTCAATTTGTGTGTAATTTTAGGGATTTTTGTCGGTGGTTTCTTGAATTAAGTCAGATCGTGTAATTTGGGTATCTCCAACCTCAGTCCAGCAAAAGGGTGATCTACATTTCCGTCCGTACAGCGCTTCATACGGTGCCGCTTGAATGCTACTGTGATAGCTGTTATTGTATGAAAATTCAACCAGTGGAAGATGTTGATCCCAGTTTCCACCGAAGTCTAGTACACAAGCGCGAAGCAAATCTTCTAAGGTTTGAATGGTTCGCTCAGATTGACCG
Organism: Bidens hawaiensis; assembly: GCF_021521415.1. NCBI lineage: Eukaryota > Viridiplantae > Streptophyta > Magnoliopsida > Asterales > Asteraceae > Bidens > Bidens hawaiensis. The sequence continues at coordinate 12,493 of NW_027505874.1, read as the reverse complement.
TCGGTTTGGGGATGGTAGGCGGTACTTAGGTCAATTCGGGTTCCCAAAGCTTCTTGTACTGCTTGCCAGAAACGAGAGGTGAAATGGCTATCGCGATCAGAAATAATTGAAACGGGTACGCCGTGTCGGGATACGATTTCATTGATGTAGATGTGAGCAAGTTTTTCGGTTGTGTAAGTGGTTTGGATTGGAAGGAAGTGTGCGGACTTGGTTAACCGGCCAACTATCACCCATATTGCATCGTTTCCTCAGGAAGTTTTAGGGAGGTGTGTTACAAAATCCATGGTAATATGTTCCCATTTCCATTGTGGTAATTACTGTTGGTGCAACATTCCCGAAGGTTTTTGATATTCAGCCTTAACTCTCACACACGTTAAACATTTACTGACGTACATGGCTATATCCTTCTTCATACCGGGCCACCAATAATACTCCTTCAAGTCCTTGTACATCTTATCCGTTCCAGGATGAATGGAGTATTTGGACTTATGGGCTTCGTCCAAGATCAAGTCACGCAGATTGCTGAAAGTGGGAATCCAAACTCGATTTTTGTAGTATAAAATTTGGTCAGTTCTTTCTTCAAAGTTTTGTTCGGTCCCATGCAAGTTTTCATCTTCCAAGTGATCTCCTTTCAGAGCTTCGTTTTGAGCAATACGAATTTGCTCGGTGAGACTGGTTTGGACGATCATTCCAAGTGCTCGGACCCGTAGTGGTTTGATCCTGTCTTTTCTACTCAAAGCATCTGCCACTATATTAGCCTTTCCCGGGTGGTATCAAATCTCACAGTCATAATCGTTCAACAGTTCTATCCATCTCCTTTGCCTCATGTTTAACTCTTTCTGGTCAAAAATATGTTGTAGGCTTTTGTGGTCGGTGTATACTATACACTTGGTGCCATACAAATAGTGCCTCCAGATCTGGAGCGCAAAAATAACCGCGCCCAGTTCCAAATCATGGGTGGTATAATTCTTCTTGTGCACCTTTAATTATCGAGAAGCGTATGCTATGACTTTGTTTCTTTGCATTAGTACGCATCCCAACCCTTTTCGGGACGCGTCACAATAAACTACCAGATCATCATTTCCCTCTGGAAGACTCAGTATCGGGGCTTGGCATAGTTTCTGTTTCAGCAATTGAAAAGCCGCTTCTTGTTCTTCTCCCCAGACATAAGCACGATCTTTTTGAGTCAAAAGAGTTAAAGGTTGGGCTATGCTGGAAAAATTAGCAATAAAACGACGATAATACCCAGTTAAACTCAAAAACTGGCGGATCTCTTTCGGTGACTTTGGGGCTTGCCAGTTTTTGATGGCTTCAATCTTGCTCGGGTCTACATGGATACCATGTCGGTTAACAACGTGCCCTAGAAATTGTACTTCTTGTAGCCAAAATTCACACTTTGACATCTTGGCATACAACTTTTCCTGCCTTAACAACTCCAAAATAGTTCGTAAATGCTGCTCGTGTCCCTCCTTGGTTTGCGAATATATCAAAATGTCATCAATAAACACGATAACGAATTTGTCGAGTTACGGTTTACAAACTCGATTCATAAGGTACATGAAAACTGCGGGAGCATTAGTCAGTCCGAACGGCATAACTAAGAATTCGTAGTGGCTATAACGAGTTCGGAACGCCGTTTTAGACATGTCTTCCTCATGAATTTTAACTTGATGGTAACCGGATCGAATGTCAATTTTCGAGAAATAGTTTGCCCCTTGGAGTTGGTTAAACAAGCCATCTATTCGTGGAAGAGGGTATCAGTTTTTTATGGTAACTTTGTTTAATTCCCGGTAATCGATGCACATTCTAAAACTTCCATCCTTCTTCTTTACGAACAATACCGGTGCTCCCCAAGGAGAATAACTGGGACGTATAAAACCCTTATCTAACAACTCCTATAACTGGTTGGATAGTTCTTGCATTTCAGAGGGTGCCAGTCGATAAGGTGCCTTAGCAATAATGGTTGATCCTGGAATTAAGTCTATGCGGAATTCAACCTGTCGGTTCGGTGGTAATCCGGGTAAATCGTCAAGAAAGACATCGAGGTATTCACGTAAAACGGGAATCTCTTCTATGCTTTTTTCATCAGGGTTCTTTATAGTCACGTTTGCCAAAAATGCCATACAACCTTGGCATAAACATTTCAACACTTTGATATGAGACACGAGAGGTAATATCGAACCAGACTTCTCTCCTTGTGCTACAATCACCTCACCATTCGAAAAGGGAATTTTAACTGTCTTGTCGTTACACACAATCTCCGCATTATACTTGGTTAACCAGTCCATACCAACGATTACATCAAAACTTCCTAACTCTACCGGGAGTAGGTCAATAAGGAATGGGTGGTCATTGAAAATAATGGAACAGTTTTGGACTATTTGGTTGAGAGTTATGGAGTTACCGTTAGCGAGTTCTATACTATAGGGATTTGTTAGTTCACTAACAGGCATATTACCCAGAGAAACAAAGCTAGTGGAAACAAAGCTTCTATCGGCACCAGTATCAAATAATACAGAAGCATATTGATCAGAAACAACAAATGTACCTGTTACTACGTTCGGGTCTTGTCGTGCTTCTCCAGACCCAATAACAAAAGCGCGTCCCTGAGACGCACTTGAAGTCAATGCTTGGTTCGGTCTAGTAACTGCTCTTGGATTCAACTTGGGGCAGTTATTTCTAATATTATCTGTACTGCCGCATTCATAACAGGTACGGTAGGTTGTTGCGGCTGAAGTCTGTTGGATAGGTTGTTGGCGGATTGGCTGAGGTCTGGGTCGCGGTGGAAGACGAGGTTGAGTTGTTCGAGTTGCTCGGCTCACAATTTCTGTACCTGCTCTGCAATTAGGGGCATAATGCACAGTTCGACCACATTTTTGGCATACCAGGAATTTACATTCTCCCACATGATGGTAAATACATTTATCACACTTTGGCAAGGGTCCCTTATACCTGTCTTGCTACGTATCGGAACCAGTTATAGCATAACTTCTTATTGTCGGACGTGCACGTTTGCTTGATTGTCCTCCTTGTGCACTCGTCCCGTAGTCAGTTCGTTTCATACCCACTGATTTTCCGGTCATTCTCAATACTCCGCTTCTTACCAAATCAAAAGTCACAATTCCGGTTTGGGTCACAACATTCTCAAAGGATGTGTGCCCCACGGAGTTCACCAAACTCCTCACTTCCGGGGCTAAACCCCAAATATAACGTTCAACTCTTTTATCATCAGGAGTTACTAACCATGGTACTAAGCGAGCCAATTCATTGAAGCGGTTCGTGTATCCCAAATGATCCGCTCCTTTCATTTCCAAACTCCAAAGTTCGTGTTCTAACCTTTATATTTCGTTCTTTGGGCAGAAATGTTCCAGCATCAGTGTTTTGAGTTCAGCCCATGACATGCGGTTAATTGTATCTTGCCCTTTTATCTGTATCGTAGTGTTCCACCACATTATTGCGTAATCAGTAAATGTAGAGGCAACATACTTGAAAATGTTTTTGGGTGGACAATTGCTGATATTGAGAACAGATTCAATTTTCTCGATCCACTTGATTAACCCATTTGGCCCTTCAGTGCCCTTGATATCAATCGGTTTACAGGCCATAATGTTTTTGATCGAATATTCCCTTCGAGGGGGATTAGGGTTGTTATTGTTATTGTTTAGATTCGGTGGGGGATTATTTGCATAGGTAGGGGTATTTGTATTAGGTGGGAGATTGTTATTTGTAACTGTTTCATTGTTGGTTGGGGGAGCATTATTGTTTTGTTGTTGGTTTGTTTGCATATTTGCGTTTACACTGGCAGTTACTTGTGTTACGATAAGTGGGATCACTGCCTACATTTGCCAAGCAATCATCTCGGCTATTTCTGCCTCAGTCATAGGATTTGCTTTCTTTGGGGCCATTCTATAATGATAAACAAATATAAGCCAATTAGTACTAATTCCAGTCTACGGCACTGTGTAATAATAATCACAATACATGCTGTGCAGGTAAACCAAATAACATACTAACATTTCACAAATTGTTCTGTACATTGATAAGAAAAGGTATACAGACTTAGCCTGATAAAGGCCAGTGCTTGCATGTATATATCAAAATCTGTCACTAAGTGACTGTTAGACTTAACCCTATAAGGGTCAGTGCTTGTAATAATGTACAAAATTGTGCTCCACGTTAACATAACATACTACTATATACATACATGGAGTATCAAAAGATCATGTACACATAATTGTAAAATTCCGCATCTATCCATACAGACGATAGGCTAACCACAAACATAAAAATAACAGCACCGTAATCACCAGTAACAGTTCCACAGAAGAACTCTCACCCAATCTAAACACCGGTGGTCGTAGGCATCTGACTGCTGCAAGTTCAGTACTATCTGATGTAACGTCGATAAGTACTGGGTCATGTCCCTCCTCTCCTGGTTAATGTTAGCTATGGCGATCGAGTGGTCTATCACACGGTCAGTCAGGATAGCAATCTAAGAGTTGTTTCCTGTGTTTGGAGGTTAGGGCGAGGGGTAGGTATACTCAATGAATGGGAAGATGGAGTATCTGCCCTAGGGCGTGAAGGTCCTCCCCGGTCGTGGTTAGATTTGAATGGAATCAAGGTAGGGTCAATCGGGGTTACCTGAATACGAGCAGTCTCTCGAACTCGCGCAGTAGCTGAAGTCGTCGGCGACAGGTGAATTGGTGGAGTGGGTGATCTGGCTACTCTAGCAGGTGAACGATACTGACTGTTAACTTCGTTTTGATCCCTGCGTGGTGACCTGGGTGGATAACTATCACATCTGTAGCTGGATTGATCAGGCACATTCCTGGGTAGCTCTCTACAGATAACTTCTTCTTCCACCTCTTCCTCCTCCTCCTCCGGTTCCTCTTCTGGGTCCTCCTCTTCTGGATCCTCCTCTGATTCTTCCTCGGGATCCTCCTCAACAGAGATTACCGGTTCTTCTTCCGGTACGTAGTCGTTATTCCTTGACATGACTCTGCAGCTGCTTGGACCTCAGTTTTTATAAACCAAAATGAATAACCAAGCTTCCAAAACAAGTTTTATAAAAAGAATGGTGGTGGGGGTGGGCTGTCCGATCGGAAAACCATGGGCCTCCCCCTTGGGCTGTTTTGGCCCAATAATCTGGTTTCTCAAGCCCAAAAACAAAAAGCCCAGTCCAAATTCAGTTCGGGTTCGGTTTTTGGCGGGAAAAACTTATCGGGTGCGTTAAACAGCGCGAAAACGAGTGTTTTTCGGCTAGTTTTGTGTAAAATTATAAAAACATACTATATGTTTGTAAAAATCAAAAATATTTTCACGGATCGCTTAAAACATTTCAAATAAGTGTTTGAGAAGTCTTTTTCGGCTTAACGGATGATACAATGCTTGGTTTGTAACTATCTTTTGTGTTTAAATCTATAGCGGGTAGTTAAACGAGCATATTTTCGTTTAAATTGTTTGCTATCAAACTAAGGCCATATTTCTAATGTTTTAGCTTGTATAGATCGTATATCACTTATAGATGGCCCCCCGAGATATCTGGGTCATAACCCGACCCGTTCGATTAATCGTTAGTTTGTTACGCAAAAGGCGTTTATTTGTTTAATCGGTAAATACGTACTGAGGTGTACCTTGTTTTGGCTCAAATGTCACAAATTGTGAAGAAGGCGATCCCGATAAAATGGTTATTTAAATGTAATAAAGATAACCATGGGGTAATTGTGAAGAATATAGGAAACATGAGAGTCCAAGAATCCAATCAACCAGAAGGCATATATTACAATGAAGTGTATGCTCCGGTTGCAAGACTAGAGGCTATACTAATATTGTTGGACTGTGCAGCTTTCTACAATTACAAGGTTTATCAAATGAACGTGAAGGGTGCATTAAACGTTTTTAATTTCTCTTTTAGGTGTGTTGAAGAATGGTACCATGTATATTATCAATGGTAGACCCCACCTCCTGGTATCAAGGGCCCTGACTGAATGATTAATTATGATAGTCTGCTTGATTCTTTTACAAGCTGAATATTTGGTTTGTGCTTATCTGGAATACAAAGTGTTATCTGTTCAATGATTTTCTAATCATTAGTCTATATTTGTACATTATCTTCCTGGAGTTTCAGATGATGTTTCAGTTTCATCTGATGTTGCCGACTTTGAAGATTCTACCTCTGAACCATTGAAAGACACTCATGAGCAGAATTTGTTAATTCAGGAGATTGTTCCCAAACATTGACTGATGAAGTGACTGAAGAAAATGTCACCAAATTACATAATAATGTTGAAATTCCTGAGCATCTGACTCTTCGGATTAATCCTTATAATCCCTTGGACAATATAATAGGTGAATTGAATGAGGGATTGCGTCCACGACATCAAGTTGCTATTATTGCTGATAATCATTTGCTATGCGTGTATGATGACATGAATGCATCGGAAATTATGAGTATTACCAAATGCACTTTCTTTCTATCCCATATTGAGCCGAAACATGTTTCTACGTCACTTCTAGAACCATCATGGGTAGAAGCAATGCAAGATGAACTAAAACAATTTCTTCGAATAGTTGTTTGGGATCTCATATACAAACCATATCGGGTGAAGAAGACGATCCTGATAAAATGGGTATTTAAATATAATGAAGATAACCATGGGGTAATTGTGAAGAATAAAGGAAGACTAGAGGCTATTTTAAAGTGAAGTCTATGCTCCGGTTACAGTGAAGGACAATAAACTTGAAGGCCTATATTACAGTGATGTATATGCTCCGGTTGCAAGACTAGAGGCTATACTAATATTGTTGGCCTATGAAGCTTTCAAGAATTTCATGGTTTAACAAATGGAAGTGAAGGGTGCATTAAAGGCTTTTAATTTCTCTTTTAGGTGTGTTGTAGAATGGTACACCTCACCTCCTACTATCAAGGGACCTAACTGAATGATTGATTACTATGGTCTTCTTGATTCTTGTACAAGCTGAAGATTCTGTTCGTGCTGATCTAGAATACAAAGTGTCATCTGTTTCAAGGTTTTCTAATCATTAGTCTATATTTGACCATTATCATCTAGAAGTTCCTGATGATGTTTTAGTTTCATCTGATGATGCCGAATTTGAAGATTCTACCTATGAACCTTTTGTAGAAACTCATGAGCAGAATTAGTTAATTCAGGAGAATGTTCCCAAACATTGACTGATGAAGCGACTGAAAAAAATGTCACCAAATTACATAATAATGTTGAAATTCCTGAGCATCTGACTCTTCGGATTAATCCTTATAATCCCTTGGACAATATAATAGGTGAATTGAATGAGGGATTGCGTCCACGACATCAAGTTGCTATTATTGCTGATGATCATTTGCTATTTGTGTTTGCTGACATGAATGAATCAAAAATTATGAGTAATGCCAAATACACTTGCTTTCTATACCAAATTGAGCCGAAAAGTGTTTCTACGGCACTTCTAGAACCATCATGGGTAGAAGCAATGCAAGATGAACTACAACAATTTCTTCGACTTGGTGTTTGGGATCTCATAGATAAACCATATCGGGTGAACAAGGCGATCCCGATAAAATGGGTATTTAAATGTACCGTGGGGTAATTGTGAATAATAAAGGAAGAATAATAGTCCAAGAATCCAATCAAGCTAAAGGCTTATATTACAATGAAGTGTATGCTCCTGTTGCAAGGCTAGAGGCTACACTAAATTTGCTGGCCTGTGCAGCTTTCAAGAATTTCAAGGTTTATCAAATGGACGTGAAGGGTTCATTAAAGGTTTTTAATTTCTCTTTTAGGAGTGTTGAAGAATGGAACCATGTATATTATCAATGGTACAGCTCACCTACATCAATCAAGGGATCTGACTGAATGATTGATTATGATGGTCTGCTTGATTCTTTTACAAGTTGAAGATTCGGTCCGTGCTTATCTGGATTACAAAGTGTTATCTGTTTCAAGATTTTCTAATCATTAGACAATATTAGTACATTATCATCTAGAAGTTCCTGATGATGTTTCAGTTTCATTTAATGATGCCGAATTTGAAGACTCTACCTCTGAACCTTTGGTAGAAACTCATGAGCGGAATTAGTTAATTCTGAAGAATGTTCCCAAACATTGGCTGATGAAGCGACTGAAGAAAATGTCACCAAATTACATAATAATGTTGAAATTCCTGAGCATCTGACTCTTCGGATTAATCCTTATAATCCCTTGGACAATATAATAGGTGAATTGAATGAGGGATTGCGTCCACGACATCAAGTTGCTATTATTGCTGATGATCATTTGCTATTCGTTTTTGCTGACATGAATGAATAAAAAATTATGAGTAATGCCAAATACACTTGTTTTCTATACCAAATTGAGCCGAAAAGTGTTTCTACGGCACTTCTAGAACCATCATGGGTAGAAGCAATGCAAGATGAACTACAACAATTTCTTCGACTACGTGTTTGGGATCTCATAGACAAACCATATCGGGTGAACAAGCCGATCCCGATAAAATGGGTATTTAAATGTAATAAAGATAACCGTGGGGTAATTGTGAATAATAAAGGAAGAATAATAGTCCAAGAATCCAATCAAGCTAAAGGCTTATATTACAATGAAGTGTATGCTCCCGTTGTAAGGCTAGAGGCTACACTAAATTTGCTGGCCTATGCAGCTTTCAAGAATTTCAAGGTTTATCAAATGGACGTGAAGGGTTCATTAAAGGTTTTTAATTTCTCTTTTAGGAGTGTTGAAGAATGGAACCATGTATATTATCAATGGTACAGCTCACCTACAACTATCAAGGTATCTGACTGAATGATTGATTATGATGGTCTGCTTGATTCTTTTACAAGTTGAAGATTCGGTCCGTTCTTATCTGAATTACAAAGTGTTATCTGTTTCAATATTTTCTAATCATTAGACTATATTAGTACATTATCATCTAGAAGTTCCTGATGATGTTTCAGTTTCATTTAATGATGCCGAATTTGAAGACTCTACCTCTAAACCTTTGGTAGAAACTCATGAGCGGAATTAGTTAATTCTGAAGAATGTTCCCAAACATTGACTGATGAAGCGACTGAAGAAAATGTCACCAAATTACATAATAATGTTGAAATTCCTGAGCATCTGACTCTTCGGATTAATCCTTATAATCCCTTGGACAATATAATAGGTGAATTGAATAAGGGATTGCGTCCACGACATCAAGTTGCTATTATTGCTGATGATCATTTGCTATTCGTGTTTGCTGACATGAATGAATCAAAAATTATGAGTAATGCCAAATACACTTGCTTTCTATACCAAATTGAGCCGAAAAGTGTTTCTACGGCACTTCTAGAACCATCATGGGTAGAAGTAATGCAAGATGAACTACAACAATTTCTTCGACTTGGTGTTTGGGATCTCATAGATAAACCATATCGGGTGAACAAGGCGATCCCGATAAAATGGATATTTAAATGTAATAAAGATAACCGTGAGGTAATTGTGAATAATAAAGGAAGAATCCAATCAACTTGAAGGCCTATATTATAATGAAGTCTATGCTCCGGTTGCAAGACTAGAGGCTATAATAATATTGTTGGCCTATGAAGCTTTCAAGAATTTCAAGGTTTATCAAATGGACGCCAAGGAGTGTTGACAAATACACTTCCTTTATTTCTTCGACTTGGTGTTTGGGATGTCTTAGACAAACCATGGGGTAATTGTGAAGAAGGCGATCTCGATAAAATGGGTATTTAAATGTAATTAAGATAACCATGGGGTAATTGTGAAGAATATAGGAAGAATGATAGTCCAAGAATCCAATCAACCTGAAGGCATATATTACAATGAAGTGTATGCTCCGGTTGGAAGACTAGAGGCTATACTAATATTGTTAGCCTATGCAGCTTTCTTGTGACATCCGTGGCAAACCCAAGTACACCTTAGTACTTACAAACTCGAATAAGCGTTTAACCGCTTATTGCGTAACGAACAAACGATTAACCGAATGGGTCTGGTTATGACCCAGATATCCCAAGGGGCCATCTATACGAGATATATGTCTATAATAAGCCAACATACTGATATTAAGGCCTTAGTATGATAGCAAACTAGTTAACGAAAACATGCTTGTTTAACTACCCGCTATAGATTTAAACGCGAAAGATAGTTACAAACCAAGCATTGTATCATCCGTTAAGCCGAAAAAGACTTACCAAATACTTAATTGAAATGATTTAAGCGATCCGTGAAAGTATTTTTGATTTTTACAAACGTATAGTATGTTTTTATAACGTTACACAAAACTAGCCGAAAAACACTCGTTTTCGCTCCGTTTGTCGCATCTGATAAGTTTTTCGCGCCAAAAACCGAACCCGAACTAAATTTAAACCAGGCTTTTCGTATTTGGGCTTGAGAAATCCGAAACTTGGGCCAAAATGGGCCCAAAATGGGCCCATGGAGTTCCGATCGCAACAGCAGCACCCAACCCCTTATTATTCCTTTCACATATAAACTAGATACGAGATATTCTAACATCATTTTCTTGAAAACTCTGGACACAAGTTCTGCTCCAGCCAAAAACCCGCAAAAAACAAGGTAAAGAGGTCTTAAATAATCGATTTTCGGCTTGTTTAAACTTGTTTAGTACCATAAAAACATGTCTTGATTACTAGAAAAATCATTCCTAACCGTGTAAAAATCCCAAAAATGGTCCATAAACATGTTTTGATCATACACATGATAAGGAACCTGTTTTGATAGTGTTTTTGGCCATAAACACGGATGAAAGGGTTGAAACGGCGTTTTTACGGTTCAAAAGTTTGTTTTTGTGCACTAGCCGAAACCCTCAGTTAAGGGCTGTTATGTTGATGAGAAATTGCTTGGTTTGTGATATAGGACCTGTATCTAGCCTACATAGGAGCACAAGGTCTTGAAAAGTTGATTAGAAAGGAGGAAACGAACCAAAACCGCTAAGGTAATGCCGAAACACTCGCTTACGGGCTGTTTAGGTTAAGGTTTTGATGTGCATATTATTATGCCTTAAAATTTTTCAGGGATATCAGAGACCATGTCATTGAGTCCCTGTTCAAATTTGGTAATTTTTCGACCATCCGAGAATATTTTGCGAATTTATTACCGAATTGGGACTTTTATTTGGGAAAAATAGCTAAATACTTTAAAAATTATGAAATTTTTCTGGGAACTCAGATTTGATGTATTTAGATCAAATATGAATTTTGAGATCATTTGGAGAAGTCTAAAGGTGTTTTGTACATATACGTTCGTACGAATTTTTATAGCCGAATTTGGGCTGAAAAGAATATTGAACAAGCTTTTTACATCTGGAATTGATACATGTTGTTTTTGGACATGATTTGAGTGTTCAAGAATTTTTGTGGAATTTTTGGAAATTGTTTGGGATAAATGGACGATTTTCAGGTGAAATACAACTGATAAAATGAATTTTTATAAATTAATAAATCAGTAAATAATTCCAGAAATATTTTTATAAAACTTTACTTATTTTAATTGATAATTTGCTAAATTTCAAAATTTAATGATTAACGGTTTATTAATTATACTAATTTGAAGATTAAACAAATTCAGTTTTTATAAAAACCGGCAAGTTCGTGACTAAACGAACCTGCGGGAATATCAAAACACCAAGAGTGATCAAAAATCATATTTTTGGATTAATTAAGTAAAAACGAACTTTTCTATGAGAAACCTGGACAATCCGGATAGATTGTGCGCGTTTCTTCTTAAATCAAACTGAATAAACGGAAACGGGCCCCGAGGCTAATCTGGTACCCCAGTATGTGATCCTTCTTTATAACTTAATAATTTTATTAACCAATACATTTACCCAAGCTTATTTCCCCATAACTGTTTTCTGAACGCGTAAACGAACAACTTGGTCCAGCTGGGAAAACGGGAATCTGAGCCAAATTCGGTTTTAAGTACTAGACATTGAACAACATCACAACCTAAGCTTATTGTCACTTTGTGGGTGTTACAACCACACCCAGACTAGCTATACAGCCCAACTTAGTATAAAAATTATAATAATATTAAAATATTAATATTATTATAATATGGACTATAGGGACTAAGTGATTACAAGGGAAACGAACCCCGAGCTGACCTCGCACTGAGTGCCTACAAAACCATGAGTTTCATGACCCCTCTTTTCAAACTATTACAAACCTTTGGGGTGAAAAGCGTGTTTATATACATTATCTACCAGAAAACGGTTCAAGATATAGATTATCTGAACATGTATATATGAAAAGTCCCTACAACTATAATGATTAACTACGTGCTGATGAAAGGTGATTAGTATCATTGATTGGTATATTAAGTGGAGAGAGTACGAATGACAAAACATAATGAAATTACATGTGATAATATGTTTATACAAACACGTCATGTTATGTTAAACATAACTAATTTGGGAATAATGTGGTCTGTAATGGCCATGGGGCTATTGTGGGTAAAAGGGG
>NW_027505873.1:0-94111 GCF_021521415.1 Bidens hawaiensis | reverse complement strand
CTTGCGAACATCGGCACTCTGGTTGCCAAAAGCATCAAAAAGAGCAGGCAAAAAAGATTGTAACTGGCCCATTAATTCCTCCTGAGAAAACCTACCCACAAGCTGAAGAATACAGGACATAGTCAATACTCAATAGAGTTCCGATCATAACATTTGTGTGCATTGGATTATGTATAAAAACAAAAATGGAATTTTCAGTAAGAACATTTGGTTTAGTGAGAATATACCTTTGTCAAGCAGTTTATACACGTAACAAGAGTTTTTTCATCTTCGGTTACCAATAATGGGACAATAACCTACAAGGTTAGAACAAGAGAGTTGAATAAGAAATGATGGAAATCTGCGCTAAACTTGTGTGAAATTTGATTAAAATGACATCCAACTATAGGATAACTTACACTTAAAGATCTGAAGGGATCATGCTGAGACAGAACAACAGTTAAGCAATGTTCTGCTTCATTTGACACCTGCACTTAAAACTCACAGGTTTAACATATGTAGATTCTTTTTTAGAAAAGAAAATGACAAAAATTTGACAATAAAATTTGGAATCTTCATTGAAAGATAATGGTTAGACGGAAGCTTACTTTTGGGACTGTGTCCTTTGTAAGATTTAGTAACTTTTCAATTACAAACTCAATAGAATCTTCCATGGCATCTCTCTGTAACAAACGGTAAACGGAAACATTAGAAGTCAAACAAACCAGTTTGTAAAGTATACCGGCAGACCGCAAGTTAAAAATCAAACAAAAATACCTGGTTCTTTAACATTTCAGCTATTAATGAAAGAGAAAGCTCCCGAATTGATGAGTCCGAATCATCCAATACCTCAAGTACAACCATCAAAATTTGATTAAAATACTGCACACATGTACCAAACACCAGAATTACATCAGTAAATGGTTTTCTTCTGCAGGTTGCTATTTGCTACTAAATTTCATGCATTAATAATAACAGATTAAATAACCTTGGTCCACACAGAAGAATCATTGGCTACAGAAGTATCAATTAACTGCTGAAGGGCAGTACGCTTATCGGTCCCATTAGAAATCTAATCAAACAAATAAGAGCGGAGAGTTAAATTATTAACAATGTTAAGTGTATGAAAACAGTAAACCAAGTCTTGTTATAGAATTTGAACTCACTAGATGAAGGATTTGAGGGATGCTAGGTTTAATATCAGGAGATGAACTGATCTTCAAAGCTGCAAGTTTTGAAAGACTAAGTTCCAAATCAGGTGTTGGACTTGAACCATCTAGTTGATTGTTATCAGAGCTCACAAGTCCATTGAGCCAAGGTGCTGAATTTGAAACAACCTCCACGTTACTATTTCCCTCCAAATTTTCTGACCGAATGGACCATGATGCCACAGTATCCTTAGCATTTGAACCATGTCCACCATTATTGGAGCCCATATCAAGACCCTGATATAAATTATCATCACTAGTGATCTGGACCGATTCTTGGGTGGGACCTGAACTCCATTTCTTACCACCATCACTATCAACAGAACTACCAGAATACCTTCCAAACATAGGAGTCTTTTTCGACACTGCAATATATCCTTCTTCAGAAGATGTCCCGGCAACATCGTACGGGTCATATGATGATTTTGAACGTTGTCTGTCTTTCTTCTGCTGCAAATAATTCATCAAGTCGACTTCTATACGAGGCGTATGTTGCTTAAGTGCTCGTCTTAAAGAATTCTGTTCTTCAACTGATAAACTAAGAATATAATTCAAAACCGATGTTGAATCAAAATGGGTATAAACAGATATGATACATGTTATAGCCGCTTCTTTTAACTTCGTGTTTTTATCATGAACCAATGGTGCTAATTTAGCAAGCCATAGTTTCAAGATCCCAATATTCCCGGCACCCTCGGAGTTTACTGCGTGTTTATTAAACGAAACAATTGCAAACTCGATTACAGCAAGTTTTGCTTTAGGGGATCTTTGTTCATCTAAAGAACGAAGCAAAGCTGGCAACAGAGAGTCAACGCCGTAAGTTTTACCGACAATTTCTAAAACGGTTGAACACGGTTGCCTTACTAACTCCTTTGGATCGATTAATCGAGAGAACACATGTGGTAATATTCTCTCCATGTAACTTTCAAACGGTTTTCTACAAGCTGGGATGATGTCAGCGAGTGATGTTAGAGCCGCTTGTGCCACTTTATGATGTGGATCATCTAAATGTAGGAAAAATAACTTCATTACTTTTTCAAAACTTTGTGTAACTTCTTGAACGCCTTTTGGGCCTTGTTGGAGTAACGAACGAAGATAATTAAATGCAGAAACTCTCGCATTCCAATCAGAACCAGAACTAAGACCATCAGTCAAAGCATCATTTAGAGAAGTGGGGCCCTCGGTATAGCTTGACATTTCACCAGGTGAAAATTGACTCTCATCAAAGCTTCTTCTCCTGCTTGAAGCCATTCTCCTGGTTACATTCTTTCTTGATAACGGTCTCTGAAAATTGGGTACATGATGACTGTTATGTGAATGTGAATCTCTGTAAGGTGTGTCTAGATAATGTTTATCTGTATGCAAATTAACCGATCTTCGAGCCTCTCTAATTTCATTATGATCTTCGAACGAGCTTCTTCCTAGATGTTTCTCAGGAGCTCGTCTTCCTGAGTAGGATGAATGTGATGACAGAGTTTCATTTCCAAGATTACCACGATACGTGTTTTTAGCAGAATCACGTGAAGCTTGAATCTGAGTGATGATGTCAGATAATACCAAACCACCATTACGGTTGTTAGGTTTTGAAATACCAGAAGCGGTTGAATCTAATGATAATGAACTGGCGAGACTATTGGAAGCAGGAGCCGCAAGAGGGAATGGCGGGTCACGAGATGAAGGTGGGTCCACTCCTGTACTAGGGGTAATATAAGATAAAGTCAGCCATTCAAAGAAAATTAAAAAAATAAGTTATGAATAATGATTTCAAAACTTATACCTAGGTTGAGACTTGATGATCTAACTCTACCAGAATCTAGACCTCTAAGCATGCTTTCAATGGCTGTGACCTTTTGTTTGCTAGAATGCAACATGCTTTCTAAGCTGCGTTCTGTACTCTTGTTAACGGGCTTGGATTGTGAAGAAAACAGCCCAGATGAGTGAGAGGTAACAGATGGTAAGCTTGCATTTCTGTCCATTGCAACAATGGCTGAAGTACCATATCCGGCTAAACTTGAAGAAGATGGATTTTGAGTATTAAGCGATGTTTGTGGATTCCTGTCACGAAGTGAGGGCGACGCGTGCCGCCGGTGCGTGCCGCCATCCTCGTCATTTATTATCTGTGCATACAGCATTGCCACATTAGCAATATTATTGACTCTTGATGTGCAATTGTTAGAATTCAGAAATAGGAGAAAACATACCCTTTGAATGACAGGATCAAACGATGAAAACAAACGTCTGGAACGATCAGGCCACGTTTTTGAGAACATACGGTAGCATGCTCTAGCAGTTGAACGCACCTGATACGATTACATGTTAAATTGCCTATAGCCATAAACATGTATAATCATAACAATAAGACTAACAATAACAATGATAAACCTCGCTCATTGCATCTCCCACACAGCATTTAATAAGGTCCTCATAAATGTCGGCTGACCGCTGTATCTCAAGTGCATCAGCCCAACACTCCAGTATCAGCAATGCATATTCACAACATCTGTATAGAATTAAAACATGATATTAGCACCAATATAGGATATTATACTGAATTTACCTTGCTTAGAAGTTGGAATTAGAACCTGGCACGAAGAATCGAGCTTCGGTCATGTTTTGCAGTTTCAGCAACACGAGGAAGTATCCGGGCAACTTTACAGTTACGCAACATCTGCATAAAATAATGTGTAAGAAATAGACTTACAGAAGGAATAGAATAAAGAAATTAAGAAAACGAGTAGATAAGTAAATACCGTTTTTATGCAGTTATCTGCAGACTCTGCAATTACAAGTACAGTGATCACAACAAGTTTGAAAAGGGCCTGAAGGACAAATCATGTGTCAGAAAGGTACTGAATATGTTAGGATTTCTCAAAGGATAAGATAAAGCTTTGTACTCACAGGAATGAAAATCTCTGCAAACGCCTCAAAATCTCCTAACAGCTCTTTGGATAGAAAGTTCAATAAGTGGCAAGCCTAGAAACAGTAGTGACAAAAAAATATCAAATTGTTTTTATAATCTAACAATTCAACCCTTATTCTAACAGGATTGCAGCATACCTGCTTAACTATGCTAGATCTTCTATCAGCCAACTGTGTGCTTAGAGGACCAACAAGCTGCTTTAAAAGTCCACGAAAAGAGGGATAATCGGTTGCACCTGATGTCACACAATGAAAGGAATGAGAGCAAAAGTGTATTTTTGTTCTAAAATTAAAAAAATAAAAGATGATGCGTACCTCCAAGAACAAGGCCTTCAACTCTTTGCAAGGCTCCAATGCGGAGGGACCAATCTTTCTCAGGAACAAGGGTTGAAGCGATCTTCTCAAACTCACGGATTAATTCCTTTTCTGAGTACACTTTGATTGGGTCTATGGGCTTTTCAGTAATATCATGTTCCCCTGAGATATATAATTATCAGTAACGGTGAAATTTTTCCAATGATAATTTCCATTAGATATAAAATTATCAAACCTCCAAAAAGGGATCCTTCACGAGAGGAGGTCTTGGCTTTTGGGCTGCTTCTTTTGGGATTATGATTAGAGTGCTTGACAGCAGCAGGAGCATAAGTATTTTCTCGAGCATCTGAAGAACGTTGTTTGGGTTCAATTCTTTCAAGTCTGGCATTGATATCCTTTACCTGAAATCAACTCAAACCAAAACATAAAGATAAAAAATAATTAGCAGAATAGTAATCTAATAGATAGGTGAAAACACTGTAGCATAAAATATATTCCAACCTTTTTATGTCAATAAAGTGAAACAGGAATTTGTTTATAAGACTTCAACATTTTATCAGAAGTGTCATAAAACAAAAAAAAAACTACTTCGTCGTGCACCACATCTCATGTAGATCTTTAATTTAGTTATACAATGCCATAACATGGTTGCTTATATAGTCAAATATTTAAAGATATTGTCTGCTGACTATAACAAAACAGGCCCTGCTATATGCGCAGTTGCACAAATAATCAAGATATATGGTGTGTAGAAGAAAAAATATAAGAAATGAATGGAAATCCTAGCCCTAAAATAATCACCATTGATGATGGAAGCTGATGGCGCATGAGTTCTTCACGGAATTGAGGCCCAATTTGTGCATACATCTCCTGCAGCAGGAAGAAATTTCAAAACAAAACTCATTTAAATAATATTTACACAAAAAAAAGAGACTAAACGTCAATCTCTATACAAGTATGTAACAACAAGACGTCAAAATTTGCAGAATTAAAATGCCAACTTAAATGTATGCGCTTCATAACACTTGTATACTATAGTATAAACAGTTCACTAACCTCGATGCATAAAATAGCGGCTTCTCTCACACCTGGATTAGGATCATATAACATCTTTAATATCTGACATTTGAAATTGAGACAGAGATAATGTAACAATTAGTATGATTTTTGCAGTTGAAACTATAAAACAGAAAACCTCATGAAAGTATCACTAGCAAAAAAACATACAGAAGGAAGAATAGCACGTTGCAGCGGTAGCTCCGTGGATGCAAATAGACCGATAGCGGATGTAACCGTTTTTGCAAACTCTTCTCTAACTCTCCAACTTTTGTGACTCCAAGCATTAGATCCAGCTCTTTCAACAATAAGAGTTGGAGAAGATACCTGCAACACAACCAAATTACAAGCTTAAAACCTTTTTCAGCTGTCTGTTTTCTGTACCACTATTATAGCTACAAATCTACAACAAGTACTGTAAAACAAAAACTATACAGACACTATAAAGTTGGGGCAAGTAACCTGCACAAAGAGTAGAGAAGAATCCAATGACACGTTTTTGTACATTTAAATCTAAATAAGAAAACAAAAGCACGATCTTTACAAAAAAAGTCAATGTACTTCAATTGTTTCACATGTAAAATCACAGTAAATTGTAAGCACAGAAATGACTAATACAGATACGGCTCTTGGAACAACAGACACGTTTTTGTACATCTAAAACCAACTAACAAAACAAAAGCACGATCTTTACAAAGAACGTCAATGTACTTCAATTGTTTCACATGTAGGACCACAGTAAATTGTAAGCACAGATAAACTTGGTAAATGATTGTATATTGATTGTATATTCAATTGAGATACAATATGGTCCTATATATAGATCTATACAAGACATCATTAGGGCCGGCTATTAGTGTCTAGGGATTGGCCCATGTTATACAAGTGATATCGATCAATACTCCCCCTCAAGCTAAGGCCGGGGACCAATTCTTAGCTTGGACTTCAAAAAGAGAAAACGTTCTGATGGTAGTGGCTTTGTGAAAATGTCAGCAATCTGATCATGTGTGGAAATAAACTGAACAAATAACTTCCTTTGAGCAACCTTCTCTCGAACAAAATGAAAGTCTACTTCCACATGCTTTGTTCTGGCATGGAAGACTGGATTGGCAGATAGGTATGTGGCTCCTAGATTATCACACCATAGGATTGGAGCAATCTGCATTGGGACACGTAGTTCTCTCAACAATGTTTCAAGCCAAGTTAATTCAGCAACCGTGTCAGCCAAGGCCTTGTATTCAGATTCCGTGGATGACCGAGATACAGTTTTTTGTTTTCTAGCTGACCATGAGATTAGATTCGACCCAAGATATATTGCATATCCCCCCGTGGATCGACGGTCATCCGGACACCCAGCCCAGTCGGCATCAGAAAATGCAGTTAAATTTTGAGCGTCTGTATAGGCATGTAGAACAGGAGAAGATCTGCTAGAGAGTAAAAGACCATGATCTGCTGTCCCGTGTAGATAGCGTAAGATACGTTTAACAGCGGACCAATGATTTTCAGTGGGGGAATGCATGAACTGACAAACTTTGTTAACCGCAAAGGTGATGTCAGGTCGTGATAGGGTGACATACTGTAATGCCCCAACCATTTGTCTATACTTAACAGGATCATCAAACGGAGAACTGTCACCAAGATGAAGAGAAGCATTGGTGGTGCAAGGTGACGGCACCGGTTTGGATTGTGATAATTTTGCACGTTCCAACAATTCAGTAATGTATTTCCTTTGAGAAAGGATGATATCAGACCCTGATCGGACCACTTCAATGCCCAAAAAATAAGATAGAGGACCCATATCTTGTATAGCAAATGATTGACTAAGACGGTGCACAATGTGATCAATGGCCTCGGTGTTATTGCCTGTCAAAATAATGACATCAACATATACCAGCATATATAGTATCGTCCCATTTTGTGAATATATAAATAAAGACGGATCGGTTTTAGATCCCTTGAAACCGAGAGCAATCAAGGCAGAAGAGAGACGTTCGAACCATGCTCTAGGTGCCTGTTTGAGACCATACAAGGATTTATGTAATAGACACACGTGATTCGGTTTACCGGGGTCGATGAATCCTTGTGGTTGTTTCAGATAGACTGTTTCTTTTAGATCCCCATGTAAAAATGCATTTTGAACATCAAGTTGTCGGAGAGTCCACCGGTTTGTAACGGCTAAGGAAAGAACAACTCTGATGGTGGTGGGTTTCACCACTGGGCTAAAGGTTTCAGTGTAGTCAATGCCAGCTTGCTGATGGAAACCTTTTGCAACTAGACGCGCCTTGTATCGCTTAACTGCCCCATGTTGATCGCGTTTTACTTTATAAACCCATTTGCAATCAACCACATTAGTGTTTGGAACACGGGGAACCAAAGACCATGTACCATTACGGAGAAGTGCGGAGTATTCATCCGCCATAGCCTTACGCCAGTGAGCCTCTTTATTGGCAACGGCAAAGGAGGTGGGTTCGATGTTAGGTGGACTAGTGGAGGTATGGTATGAGGTGGGATTAAAGTATTGGTTTTGTTTGGGGTTAGGTCTTAGGTTAGCTGGTCGTTGGCGAGGTGGAGTGGGTGGAGTAGGTACGGTGGGAGTGGCAGAAGGATATGTGGTGCTGGTCTGTTGTGATGATTGTGGTTGTTGAGATGGGGTAGAGTAACGGTCGAAGGCAGAGATTGGAGTGGTTTGTGGGGCTGTACGACGAGAATAGGTATTAGTGGGCTGAGTAGTGGTGGTTTGGTCTGGTTGTGAGGATGTATCATTGGTTGTGTGAGAGGTTGGAATTTGGGCTGAATGTGATGGTATGGTATGGGCCGGTTCTGGTGAGATAGTGGTGGCAGATTCGGGTGGGTCGGTGTGGACTGGTTCTGGTGGAATGGTGTGTGCTGGTTGTGAAGTGGTATGGTCTGCTGGTGTATCAGTTGGCATAGGAAAGGGACCGGTTGGATAAGAGGAAACATAGGGATTGATAGGTGTAGGGGGTGACTGGTCGGTAGAATTAAGTAGAAAAGGGAAGGTGTTTTCATGGAACCGAACATGACGGGCAATGTAAATGCGTTCGGAGACGGGGTCAAAACAACGATAACCATGATGAGAAGTGTTATATCCAAGGAAAACACACGGTGAAGAGCGGAAATCCATTTTATGTGGATTATAAGGACGAAGATATGGAAAGCATTGGCAGCCAAAGACACGAAGGAAGGAGAAATCAGGTGGGTGTTTGAACAAGTGCTCGAAAGGAGATATTGTGGAGTTTGTGCGAGAAGGCATGCGATTTATCAAGTAGACGGCTGTTTCAAAGGCAAAATGCCAAAAACGTTGAGGGACGGAGGCCTGTGACATTAATGTTAGACCGGTTTCAACAACGTGCCGGTGACGTCGCTCAACAATACCGTTTTGTTCGCTAGTATGGGGACAAGAGAGACGATGAGTAATGCCTATTGTGGCAAAGAAAGAGGAGAGATTTCGGAATTCTCCTCCCCAATCAGACTGTACAGTTTTAAGTTTAGTAGAAAATTGTCGTTCAGCCATAGTCACAAATTGTTTAAAAACTGCAAAGACATCAGATTTGCGTTTCAAGGGAAACAACCACATGAATTTGGAGAAATGATCAACACATAATAGAAAATAATTGTGGCCATCAAAGGAAGGTACAGGGGCTGGCCCCCAAACATCACAAAATACTAAATCCAAAACACACGTACTTTTATAATCAGAAGATAATAAATGTAGTTTGGAAGATTTTCCAACTGAACATGGATTACAATGAAAATCAAAAGTCTTAGCAGAAACAGGTAAATGATATTTAGAAAGCATTGTCTTGAATAATTGAGAATGTGGATGTCCCAATCGTTGATGCCAGGTGGTTGTTGAAGCACGAGTTGTGGAAAAAGCAACTTTTGGAATTGGCTGGTTTATTGGAAGTTTAAGAGAGTAGAGTCCACCGTCACTTGGACCCGTGAGGAGGGTAATGTGTGTAGACTTGTCCTTCACAGAAAAAAAAGTAGCATGAAATTCAAAATAGACATGATTATCTTCACAGAATTTTTGTACAGAAAGAAGGTTTTTCTTGAGGGCGGGAACATGAAGAATGTTGTTCAGGTAAAAGGTTTTGTTAGGAGAGGAAAATTTTTTTGAACCAATATGTAGAATAGGGAGGGCCGTACCGTTACCAACTTGTAGGTTATCATCACCAAAGTAAGGCTCAGCAGAGTCAAACCCTGACATATCTAATGCTCCATGGCCATTGGAACCTGTGTCTGGAAGCCAGTTTGTGTAAGCTTGTGAGCGATGGTCTGCATAGTTAGCAGACGGTTGTCGTGACCGGATGGTAGATGGGTCTCTGTTTGGGCATTGAGATGGGACATGTCCTATCCCGCACCTGTTACAAGTTCCATACACAGTATTTTGATTAGATGCCCAACTAAACTGACCTGAGTTTCAAGTTCCCTGGCTGCGATTGTAGTTGTTGATGTTTCGACCACCACGGCCACCACGGGTACCACGGCCGCGTGAGTAATGTGACTGTCCAGCCCTGTTTGTATAAAAGGCTTGAGGTGTGGAGGTTTGTGAGGAACCCGGGGCTGGTTGAAGTTGAAAACCGAGACGGGCAACCATCTGCTGAATGGCCTGAACAGTGTCAGGAGGAGCCGAGGCAGAACTTGCTGCAGTGGCAGCCGTGAAGGCTTGTACAGGGGCAACTTCAGAGGTTGGTTTCCTGATTAGAAACTCATGGTCAGCAATGAGACTGGGAAGCTCAGAGAACACAGCCCGAAAGTCTCTGGCCAGGAGGCCTTGTTTGACTCCATTATACTCTTCACGAAGACCTGCAACAACTAACATAACAACATCTTTGTCAGGCATTGGATGTCCAATATTCGCAAGGGCATTTGCGTATTCTTGTGCCCGAGCGAGATATGCAGCAGAGGTTTCATCCCCTTTCATTTGAATTTTCAGTAGCTGCGTTTTCAGTGTGAATTCTCTTGAAGAAGTATGGGGGGCATAAGCACGTTCAAGAGTAAGCCACACATCACGGGAAGTATCACCTTGAACATGCTGAAAAGAAGCTTCTGAGATGGTTGAGGTGAGTATCATGAGGACGTGGGCATCATTAGATAACCAAGCTATGTGGTTGGGATTAGGGATGGGAACAACAGCAGCAACATCCTTGTCTGATGTTCCCTGTGATGATGAAATTGTGGATGGAGGGCAGGGAATACTCCCATCAATATAACCGAAGAGTCCATTGGTAACAAGAAGCGGCTTGATCATAGCCTTCCAATGTCCATAGTTTGTAGGAGACAAAGTGAAGGCAAACTTGTGAGAGTTGTGTGAGGTTTTCTCGGTAGTAGAGAAGGCTGCGAGGAGGGCCATTGTGTAGCCGAAAAGAAGGGATCAAGGCTTGGAAAAAGAAGAAATTGGCGGCTGATGAACAGTGACGATGAACAGTGTCACGGCTAGGGTTAGGTTGCAGGCAATTGTAATTGCTGGAAGGTGGCGGCTGATTAGGGTTAGGCTCTGATACCAAGATAAACTTGGTAAATGATTGTATATTGATTGTATATTCAATTGAGATACAATATGGTCCTATATATAGATCTATACAAGACATCATTAGGGCCGGCTATTAGTGTCTAGGGATTGGCCCATGTTATACAAGTGATATCGATCAATAAGCACGAAAATGACTAATATAGATACGGCTCTTAGAACAACAGATACTTGTGATCAATATACTACATTCTAACTTGACTTAGCTTAACCTTTTCGCATAACTATCAATCCATTCATATAAGCACAATTTTTGCCAAATGTTAACCTCAACTCGTGTCAAATAATATTCATTATTCAACCCTAGATAAACCTGCCTAAAGAATGAATTAGGGCAAATTACACTCTAGACCTTCAATAGAGTATTATATTATAAACCAGCATCCTAACATACTAACTACTATTAATATTCACATACCCAATAGAATATAATTCAATTTAAATTTAAATTAACAGTAAATATAACGACACCGACACAGTACCTGCATGAGAGTAAGCAGCAGTCGTCTGGCGGCATCCCGAACCGGCTGCTTAGCGTCACCTAAGCGTTCCACAGTAGCCGGAACAAGCGCATTGAAATGAAGCTTCAAATGCTCACCGGACAGCACGGCCGCAGAGTCAAGCGCCTGTAATCCGCCTTGCGAAACCCTAAAATTGTTATCCTTCAAGAGATCCAAGCAGCAATCGACTAGCGAAGTGACTTCTGTGGAAGTTAAACTCTTTCTGGAAGCTTCTAGAAGTTCGTGAAGCCTCTCAACTCCGGCCATTCGCTCCTTGGTGTCCTTGGACCGTGCCATTTCCAGAGCCTCGTCCATTTGTATTGGATCCGATTGGATCGGTAACGGCGTTAAGTGGAGTAACGGTGATTGTGGTGGAAGTTGTTGGAATTGGATGGAGAGTGACGGAGACAGCGGAGAAGAGAGAGAGAGAGAGCCGTGAAAAGCTTTTCGCTAGATCGACGGACAATAGAGGTGTGTTGAATATATTGTTACGTAAATGTTACATTTATGTCATAGGTTTTTTTATTTTTCAATTGTCTAATTTTTCGGGGCTACGTCTAAGTCAGGGGCGGATCTATAGCTTAAATGAGTGGTTTCTCGGAACCACCCGAGTTTCGAAATAATAGTGTATTTTTATATAGAAAATATTAGAGGAACCACCTTTTAAATTAGAAAGGAACCATCCTATAAACATTAGAAATGCTAGTCTAGCCGGTAAGGTGTTGGTTTTGTAACATGAAGGTCACAGGTTCGATTCTGGATTTCCAAATAAATTTTTGAACTTTTTTTTAAGTAACTGCTGCACAGCCCATTTAGTAAAAACACACAGACACAACGGCGCCGCTATCTCCCTTGACCCCTCGTCCCCGTCGGCCGTTCTCCGAAATCACCATCTGGTATAACCAGTGGACCGGTAAGGCGGCTGGTTCAATGATTATGTAAGCTTTGGTTATAATTATTTGCCTTTCTTTGCCAGGAACTTTAAGTTAGTGATCTGCAAGAAAGTAGAAGCGATATCCCAACTTAATAATCTTAGAATAAAGTGGTATGGTCGAATAATGTTATTTCTTGCAAGCAAATAAAGCTAGATGATGGCCACAAATGCAGTAATTGGATTAAGGGCAGGTGAAAGACTATTAAAAGACTATTAACTTCATCCTAATGTCAATGAGAAGCTTCCAAACAGTTGTGAACTCGGGTTTGTATCTGTCCCAACTAAGAGCACGATCACTGCAATAAAGTCAACCAACTACGGTCTTGATTTCAAACCCAAACAACATAATCAAGACATATGTTACATCAGAGCTGTAAAAGAACACGCTAACGTTGCTTCCGATTGGGTTCAAGGGTTTGAACATGCATTTAGTAAATGAAGATTTTGATGAAGAGTTTTCAGTTGAAGCCTTGCTTTCATTATCCGAACCATCGAACCGACCCGAACCTCAAACGACCCGGAATTTTTTATACCCGACTCTATGAAATTGAATCATATAAAAGTTGTGCACCACCTGAAAAAAATTCCTGGATCCGCCACTGGTCTAAGTTCAACTTCTTGATTGTTGCGAGATTGTATCTTCTGATGTATAATAACCGGATGGAATTCATAAACTCTCGTTCATTCACCTATATGTCCTTTGAACTGGTCTAAGTGAGAATCTAACATGCATCGTCACTTTAAGAGGGCATGCATCTTATTTCTAGACCAACTTTTCAATTGACTGTTGAGGTTTTTTTTTCTTATGTTTTAGTCAAAATCGAAATATTGGGTATTTTTTAATGTAAATGACGAACAGGTAAAGTCTGGATGTCTGGGGTAATCAAATGGTAAAAGATTATTATATACGCATGCGATTGGAAAACATCATTAGATAGCTCAAGCCCATTATACATGGGTTCGAAAGCCTGATGTGATAAAACCCGGATAACTAAAGCCCACTACTTCTTGTTCGGGGAAATATTCTTAGGTAAGTCTTATTTATATACAATTTTTAATAGGTTGTTTATTTTTTTTATTTTTTAATATGTTAGTTGAAATTGAAATTTGAAATGTGGTGAGTAGTTGTAGAAGAAGGGGATAATGTATCTTTTAAAGGTTTGTGATTTTATTGTATTTTTATGGAATATAGAATGATAAGCTACATACTAATATGATTGTTTGTACAATAATTGGAACATTCTATGATTTCCATCGTATCAAATATTAGTTACAATGATTGATAGTGTCTTTTTTTAACTTAAGTGTAACAACATTTTTTTTTACCTTTTTCTTTATGTTGCAATTATGAAGCATAATTAGTTTGTGAAACATGTCACTTGAATAAATATAAGAGGAGTAAACTGTGGTTTTCGTCTATGTGATTTGTTTAAATTTATGGTTTTAGTATAATAGTTTTAAATTTGCGATTTTCGTCCATGTGGTTTCATTTCACTTGCAATTAAACCCGAATTCATTAACCCGGTTAAGTCTAGTCGTTAAACTCATCAACGTGCCCCTCACGTGAGGTGTAGTTTTGTTATTTTTTCTCCCCAAATAAACTTCAGTCCTAATTCGCAAGCCCCATCACGTGAGGGGATAGGGTGTATTTGGGGAGGAAAAAGGATAAAATTGCCTCTAACGTGAAAGGCACACTGAAATGGGATTAGTGAATTCGGGTTTAATTACAAGTGAAATGAAACCACATAGACGAAAATCGCAAATTTAAAACTATTGGACTTAAACCGTATATTTGGACAAACTAAAAGGACGAAAACCGCATTTCACTCTAGGAGAAGGTATAGACGCCAATTAGAGTTGCATTGTATATGGCGTTTATTAGTGAGTATGTTACAAATTGTATAAGCGATGTGTTAATTTTTTTTATTTGTTTTAAGAAAATGTTTTGTACAAAAATAAGAATACTATAAACACGTGTAATCATAATGATAATTAATGGTAACAAGTTTATTTGCCCGCACGTTGTGGCGGAGGCGTAAGCTCGTGATAAAATAGCCAATGTTGAATCGTTAACTCAATGCAAGTAATTTCACTTTGATCTCACTGATTAAGTTATGCAAATTACATAGCGTTTAGGATTATGAAAAACCTAAATAAAACTATATCGCATTGCCTTCTTGTTCATGTCTTCAAGTCATTCGGCTTGATTAAAATAACCTAAAGGCGACCCGTGTCATTGACCCGATATCTTTAACTGTTGGCATAATGGCTAGTGAATTCAAACTCGCTAGGGACCATCCATCATAACTATAAATACATCAAGAGCATGGGTTAAGAAACATACAGGCAAAAGCGATATTGCTTACAGCGGGTCACCCAAACCTGCGTAGAAGATGTCAGCATAATTAAAAAAAAAAAGTATTAATAAGAACTCCTAATAAAGCTTCTAAAATGAATTTAGGGTCATAATGATTATAAAAAAAAGTATAAAACGATCTTGAAATGTGGCTTATTCTTAAAAACATAAAAGTTTATAATGTTGTTCAGAAAATTTGTCTCGTTCTAATAGATAATATTTAACTTGAATACTTAAGTAAAATATTTTATGCCTATTAATATAAATGTTCTTTGTCAATATCCTTTTGGTCATTAAAAGTTCTATAACATGAAAAAAGTTAGTCAATTGATTGGTGTTCCATCTGATATGTAATTGTCGAAGATATAAGCAATACTTGATTGGTAAATAAAGAACTTTAACAAAATGGAAGCACATTTGGATTCACAATGACAAACGGATTGTAATGTTGAGAACCATATCAGGCAAACTGACTTGCATAGTAGATGGAGGCTGCAATGATTGAGACTCCTGCTGCTTTCCTAAAATTGAAGATTTAAAAACACATGCAGTTAGTAGTTAGAATACTATCCATTAATTTAAGAATGTTCACCTCAATTGTAATTTATGTTTCCTACCAATGTGCATATTCACTAAGTAACGCATTGACCATAAGACCTTGGATTTAACTATTTATAATATATATAAGTAGTAAGCCTACGAACAACTAATACAAAGTTGAAAGTTAAGAAAGTCAAATATAAGCAAAATTATAGTGTGAAGCCTTTTAAGTTTTAACGAAGAATAAAAGGTAGTTAAATTATTGTTGCTACATTATAATCACATTGCAAGTAGCATTGAGATATATGCAAATCTATATGTACTAAAATAGGAGCTTCATTACCTTAAACTGTAATATTTCTCTCCGAATTATCCAATTTGATATACCCATCTCTCATTTTCACCATCTGCACACAAATGTTATTATTTACCATACATGCATCAAGCGGATCATACATCATAAGTAAAAACAAAAAAAAAGAAGCAACTACTTGGAAAACACAATAGACTTTATCAAAAACCAAATTTAAATGATGAAATACTGAAACTGAAATTGCGAGATGCTGAAATTGTACCAGCAAATCAATGTTCTCTACAAAAAAGAGTGTAGAAAGCCACCCAAGTCAAAGAAGACATTCACCTGATTTCATGTGGAAGGCAGGCGATCGGAAGAGATAGTTTATGAGTTGATAAAGTTAATCAAGTGAGTAGGTAATGAAAATGAAGATAAGATTGGCTTTTGAGCATATCAAACAAATAGGTGTATAGGAAGACTTACAACACACGTGTACGGTTGAAAACATGAATTTTCATGAATGGTAACAAATGTGAGTGAGGTAAAGGTTAGTTTTTAATATATATATATATATATATATAATATTTTTAATTCAAATATTTTTATAAAATAAAAGATAAAATGTGGTAATTCCGAAATCAAATTGTGCAAATCCTTTTGTATTGCAAAATCAAGTTTTTTATAAGAGTTAATTGTCATTTTAGTGCATGTGGTTTGTCTAATTATGCAACTTTAGTACCAATTTTGAATTTATTGAAAATGACTACTTCACTTTTTATAAACTTGTTATTTTAGTATTTTTTTTCTAACCCTATCTAACTTTGTCTATTAAATCAGGGGTAATTTGGTAAATTCTTTATTTTATTTATTTTCTCCTTTTCTTCTAAAGTTATTCCCCCGTTTAATTCATTCAAACCCCTATAAATCCTTTTTCTTTATCCAGATTGAAGCTTAAACGCCATTGAAGCTCATGATGTGATGCAACCATCAACTACTAGTAACCACCGGTGACCGATGGTTATCACCATCTCCGGCCGCCACCAAGATCCGACCACCATCGCGATCTCTCTCTCCACTAGATCTACCCGACAATCACCTCCTCATTATCAACCCTAATCTAGTTTCGGAAACGAGATATAAAGTGTCGGAATCGACAACTATGATGGTGGCAAACAAATAGAAAGATGGTTGTAATCCTCCCCTTGCTGGAGATTGATGTTGATGTGGCTGGTGAAATTGGATTACATCGCCAGAGACTATGCCGGAGGTGGCTGACGGTTCATGGTGGTGACGATGATTGAAGATGGCAGTTTTTCTTATTCTTAAATAAAAGTTTTCTATAAATTAGTTTTAGAGAAGATATGGCATAAAAGTTTTTTAGCACAAGGATAAGAAAGGGGGCGATCATCAAAAGGCATTTTAGAAGACTTTTAAAAGAAAAGGCAAAATAAATAAGATGACGAAGTTACCAATTTACTCTTCACTTAACGAAAAAAGTCAGACGAGGTTAGAAAGAAGTACTAAAGTGGCAAGTTTTAGAAAACTGAGGTGGTCATATGCAATAAATTCAAAATTGGTACTAAAGTTGCGTAATTAAACAAATCAGATGTACTAGAATGACACTTAACTCTTTTTATAAATATATATTGATTGATTTTAGAGTCATAACACTATTATGCATGACACATTAGACTTGGCTAAATAGCTCCAAATCCTTAAGCGCGAGGAACCCTAAAATATCAAATCTAAAAGGAATAAGCACTTATTTTGATTGGCAATTCATGTTTTCTCATGTTTAATCATATTGCATAAAGTAGCTTTTAAGATAGCCTGGCCCCTTGGCATGCTTTTAAGGCAACCTGGCTCAAATGAAAAATGGTAAAACATTATATGATGGCATATAAACTTTTATACATGTTATAGCAAGCATGTTTTGAGAGAAGCTAATGATCATAATGTTGATACATTTAAGTCTGACTCGATTTACTTGTCAATCAATGTGTATCATAATATTCATCAACTAAGCGAAGAGATGTGGGGTGCACATGTAACCATATTAACTTCAAAACCGATATTATTTAAAATAAATAATAATAATAATAAAAATAATCTTTTATTACTGTTTATCTAGGAAGACGGATGTTACACCAATGCCCACTTATATCTATATTATTTTAGAACATATTTAGGGATAATGTTGAATAGAGGTAAACAATACCTTTAGATGTTGGAGTTGATTGATCATTATTGATGATGAAAACCGAGATGAAAAGTAGATTAGGATTACGAAAACTCTTACATGTAACCAGATTAACTTCAAAACCGATATGTTTTAAATGTAAAGCTAATTTCTTTGTTTGACTTAGTATTAAATGTAAAACAGACCAGTTATACATGTAAAACATATATGTTTTACATGTAAAAAAAGTAAAGAACAATGAAACTTAACCTTCAAATTTAGTGCATATTCATCACATAAAACATTTTTACAAGTAAAAAAACTCACTTTTACATGTAAAACATATCTAGGGTTTACAAGTTGAAAATGGAAGACAACTTGAAAAATGTACCAATTGATGTTCCTACATTCATCTTAAAGAAACTGAATTATCAAGCTTTGTTGATAATCAAATATAATGAATAGTATCGCACCAATGGTTTTTTTTTTTTAATTCAGTCACTTCGTTTATGTGCCTAAATAGCCCTATCTAATTGAGGAAGTGAGGCTTCAATGGCGTGTACTCGTTCTATGGGTTAATGTCTTCTAGAAGATGTAATTAGAACTTGTTTTTGTAATCTATGAAAAACTTTTGTTGTAAATCTAGGTTAGATGCAATTGTCAAACATCGATTTCAATCCGGATTATAATTCATGACGAAAATAAATCAATCAAATTAGGTGTTTCTGCTAAGTTAATTTCAGTTTGAAGTTAACCTAAATAGAAAGAGCAACAAACTCGTTTATTCCGGATTTGATTTCACGATGAATGGTAAATCAACTGAATCATGTATTTTCATTTCTTCAGTTTCAGATTAAAGAACCTAACTAATTGAAAAGTCAGAAATATGAGAGTATAACTTAGGTGCATCACCTAATTAACGGAGGATTCAGACGAGTCTAGCAATCGTGATGCTTCAAACTAGCCTATCGACACTCTAATCATGGTAAACAATATATAATTGACAACGAATTCCGTAATCCTTGATCCGCGGCCTAATCATCCTTGTAACAATATAAATACTCATTTATATTTTTATTAAACTTGTCCACACCACCTCTGCACTACCACAAACCTAAACCCTATCTTATTTGCACCCTACAAGGCCGTCAATACCCGTTTTGAGATTGAGCCGAGTTTAGTTGTTCTTCGTTCCCAGTCAATCCATCACCATGATAGGTAATTAAAATATGCTTTGAGATCGGTTTTAGCCCAGAAGCATTAACCCTAAATCAATTTGAACAAACCTTAAACGTTTGAATCGATTTAATGATCTAGGGTTTATGGTTAATTTGGGTTTGAACATACAATATTTATCATATTCAATCTGTTACATTCACAAGTCAACACACCTGATGGCTGGTGAGTGTGTGGTTAAGCCTCTAGAACTAGTCCAGGCGCGGGTTCGAGCCCCATGGACCCGGTTTTTGTAATTTATTTTTTTTAATTACTTTTCCTTTATTATAATTAATCTATCTATTCTAATAAATAACTATCCATTTTTGCCACTTGTTACTCTCATAGCTCTCTTTCTCTTTTTTTTCAACATTTCAATATTGATGCTTATATTTTGAGTCATTTCAATATATGAATTGAAGTTTATTTTTCTTGAATGTAAATCCTATTCGATTCATTCATTAACATTAATGTTGAAAGATAATAAAATAAGAAATATCAAAATTGAAGTTGCAGACCTATTAGAATAAAATTTTAAAATCACAGGTAATTAAATTCAAGGTAAACTATAACTTGTTTTTAAACTAAGATTTGAGCAGCAATACATATATGTTACCTTATAAAGAGTTACAAACATACGTGGACTAAAGATTTTGATTATTGATAAACAATGTATATCAACCAATACAATCACAAATGTAGTGTACAAGGAATGTTTTATTCCCTCCGTTCCATTAAAAGTGTCAATGTTTCTTTTTTTATTTGTCCCATTACAAATGTCCACTTTCAAAATTTATTAGTCAATTTCTAAATTTACCCTTAAACACACACAATTAACATTAATAACCAATATTGATGGACCCAATTTCTAAGGGCATTATTGTCATTTGGTAAGCAAGAAAAGTAATTATTCAATCTACCTTAAACTTTGTGTTTTTCAAACAATGACACTTCTAATGAGACGGATGGACTACTTATTTGTAACATATTTGTGTTATCTTAGTTATGTAATTTCTGTAATTTTCATATAAATTGTAATAGTATTAACAAATATATGATATTTTGTTGACTGTAATTAACGTAATGATTAAAGTTACAATATTCATCAATTACCCGTGTAATACACGGGCCTCAATCTAGTATTACTTATAAATATCAAGTAATAAATGTTATTTTTGTCAAAACCAAACATCTAAGTCTCACGAAACCGGGTTTTTATAGTTTTAAATTTTTTAAATTCTATTTAATCAAATTTTTACATTTACTATATATAATACAATATTAAATAAACATTATTTTGATAAACCGAACCACTTTAGATTGTTCATAATAATTTTCTTTTAAACCTCCACGTTAATGTATATGTATTTACATAATATTTTACTTATTTATCAATAAGTAATATTTATTTTATTTATAAAAAATAATTAATGTTAATGATAATAATACTAATAACAATAACCAATAATTATGATATTTCCACTTACTTAAAACCCAATCGAATCTCAAATCCATTGTAATCCTTGTTAATTTTTATTTATAATTAATTAATATTATATGTAACAATTAGGAATTTTTGTCGGTATATCTCGATGAGCTTGACCGTTTTCATCCTAGTTCTTTTTATTATCTCATCATCACTCAATCCACTTTTTAAGCTAAGTAATTCACATCCCTTTTTACCGTTTTAAATTTTTGAGACGTTATGCGTTCACAATCAAACTAATTATAAATTTTCACTACGATCCCAATATACCATTTGAAATTGATGTCGTAATTCAACGTGTCGTGACCTAGTATATCTTTAATGACATTTGTCATTTGATATTACATGTCTTGTACCAACCAAGATTCATGAATATTGTTCTAAACCCCATTTTATGAATTATCACACAATCAAAAGGGAGACAATTGGTAATAGTCAATTGTGCATAACATATGTGATACGTGTTCCATTATAAAGAATTGTCTAATGGCATTATGTTAGATTATAAATAATTGTACAATTATACTATATATTAAAGGAAACCTAGTTGTTATAGTATATTTCAATTTTTTACATTTTTAGTCCCTTAACTTATAAGTTATATTAAATTAGTCCTTTTAAAGTTTTAAAATATTTTAATTTGATTCCAAACATTTTTTTTGCTAAACTTTGTTTAATTTTGCCCCCTAAAGTATTCATGGGTTTTAATATGTTCCTTAAATATGTATATTTAAGTTACTGATCTTTTTTAATGACCATCATACAAAGTTTTTTTTTTTAGTTTTTTTAGTATGTCATTACGACATGTTTATTTCATTTATGTCGCGTCGTTAAAACGAACATGTTTTCACAGTAAAGTATATAAGTTTCGTTGAAAACGAAAATGTGTTCACAATAGAATATAATTTTTTTTTATTGTAAGTTATATAGTAAGTGCAGTACCACGTTGATACTGTAATGAGCTGAACTGATACAAACCATTTTTTTATACTTTAGATAAATATTTTTTATCGAGGTGATAGTCGTTATGATTTGTTTGTATATTCAGTTATGGATGGTTAAAAGTTTGTTATGTTGGTATATTCCTAGATATTTATGATGATATAAAGTAGACACCCGAAATCATTTCACTTATAATCCAAAAATGAGTATTATTAGTGTAGACAAAAATGAGAGGTTATAATAACTTCATGATAAAGCCAACCCACCAACCCATCCCTTTTAGGAGATTAATGAATCAATCTGTCATGTCTTTGTCAACAAATCCAACAACACAACAAGTCTAGATCTAATAATACCATATCATTACCATAATTTATTTAATCCTATAACATATGATTACCATAATTTATTTAATCCTATAACATATCAATCATATTTACACAACAATCATACACTTATCTCACCTTCTTTTCGATACACATCAACTATGGATCATTATCATAAAACGCGGCAACAGGTGATGAAGGTAAGATATTTGGTTTTCCATCCACTTGAAATTCAGCCAGCAGGGAAGCAATGTCGGGTTTATCACACAACGGATTCTGCCTCAGATTAACATACGCCAGTATTCCTAAACAGTATTTTAATTTTAAATCTTATTCTCCACTTCTAAAAATATTTTTATAAAAATGTTTACACAAAGGGACATAAAATTCTTACCTTTACCGGCTTTCAAAAACGAGCAAATAGCACGTAGTGATTCAACAGGTATCCAGTTACTGCTTGCACCGACTGAAACAAGATTTGGAGCATGCGAACACATCTTTGACAAAAACTCTGCACTTCCAGCTCCACCGGCATTTCCACTATGCAAGATTCATCAATGTGAGTTTTTTTTTTGGTATCTTTTATATATAATAATGATGATAACTATAGATAAAAAAATATTAATGAGGTGAACCTTATATTGATGCGGACCATAAGGAGGTCTTGACTAATTTCCTTCTGTGCATCTGAAAATCCAGTTGAACCCAATCCAATTCCCTTAATACAAAGGGTTTTAATGCCCGAATGCAAGAATTTTCCCAGAGATGCCCCGAATTTGCTGTAAAACACAATAAACTTTTAAACATATATTAAATTAAAAAGGGTCCGGATAAAAGTGGCAATGATGAGCGGATTGAGTTAGGTTATATTTTCTCTTGGTTAAAATGATAAGTAGTTTTATAAGAAAATAAATCAAATGGAAATAAACCTGCCTAGGGTTTATTTTCAATGCATAAAACCTCCTAAATCATTTTATTTGAGAAAAGTTAATTCATCATTTAAAAAATATACATTTTAGATGATGCATAAATAGGCCACCCAAGTATCCAAAATGTTAACTAAAAACACATGCCACCTAAATATCAATTTTGTTTCGTTTATGTCAATTCCCGTCAAAAAATTGCCATATGACAGAAGCGCCCTATAAACTTCAAAAAGGCGTGCATATCTTATAGGTTATCATAAAACATATAATACAAGTAACAAGTTACTCGTAATTTTATCGTAAAGTAAAAACTAGGGCTTTTTACCACATCAATTTGTTTGTGTACTTCAGAGAAACACATACAATTTTCCTCGGTTAGGGCTTTTTACCCACCTGCCATTTTTCCACCAATACTTCTAAGACACTAACCTGGTAAGATGATTATCACCAATGAACAGAGATTTTAGTGGGACATTTAATGCACCAAGAGCTTCTAATAGCTGACTTGCGCCACGACAAGTAAGCTCACAACTTTCCAAGTTCAGCTCAACAAGGGGAGTGCCACATTTAGATTTCTCAACCAAATAAGGAACCAGAACCCTACAGTTACAATACGACGTGTCAGATTAGACTTTATATGGTGTATATATGAGACCTAATTTATTGAAAACGCATAATGTACTGACTTGATCCCTTCATCTAGAAGAGGAT
This sequence comes from Bidens hawaiensis, assembly GCF_021521415.1. Taxonomy (NCBI): domain Eukaryota; kingdom Viridiplantae; phylum Streptophyta; class Magnoliopsida; order Asterales; family Asteraceae; genus Bidens; species Bidens hawaiensis. Next base: position 70,673 of record NW_027505873.1, on the reverse strand, counting down.
TTTCACTCAAGTTTAACACCTCTAAATTCGGCATATAAACCATAGCATATTTAAGGCAATCTGCATCATCTTTTTCCAAATTATTGCATCTGCAAACATCATTATTCTTATGTTAAGAGCCGCCATGTAATTTCATATAAAAGTTAATGGCATTCTAAATACCTCAGATTCAGCACACGTAACGATCTCAATGATTTGCTAATCTGTCGACCTGGATTAATACAACTTGGAGATCCCCATTTAAAATGTGAAAGCCAACCAGCAATCTGAAATGTTGAAAATGAAAATAAAAATCTACATATTATAAAAGAAATCATATATATGTATAAAGGCACTCACATTGTTTTCTGAGAGATCAAGAACTTGTAAACAAGATTTAGCTTCAAGCAGTGTGTCAAACACCAATTTTGCAGTTTTCCACCACATGTGATTGTCGGAGAGTACCAATGAAGTTAAAGCACTGCAACATAAATACAATAAGTAAGCATGGCACAACAAACATTAATGATGGATTAAAACATGTATACTGATAGTTACACACCTTGTTGCCATTAATAATGATTCCAAACCAAGAGGTAAAGGAAATTGTGAGGCGTCTAGAAAGCTTGATCTCTTAAATGAGAAACTTTTTACCACATTTGTCTCGAATCCCTTATCGTGCAGTGACTCACATATTGCTGTCACAAGATTTGCAGGAAGCTTGCAATGAGCGAATTCAATAGATGCCAAAGTTTCCTTGTTTTGTTCTAGAAGTTTGCAGAGACCCTCAACCTGAAATATAAATTAAAAAATGAAGAATAAAACAATATTGAAGAAACATGGAAATAAACTAATTACCTGTTCCTTAGACTTGAGCCATTGTACTTCCAAATATTCCAATCGACTATTCTTTAATAAGGACTGTCACGTATATACAAACATTAGTAAATAATACAGTAAATGAATGCAAATAATTCTGTTGTCATCTTACACCAATGGCCCCAACACAATGAACACTATGGAGTCTCAAACGTCTGCATTTGAAAACAACAAAAGACAACGCTTAAAAACATTTATGTGTAAAATGCACGCGCTTAACAATAATGAAAATTCGGATTTTTACCTTGTATATATACCAAACCGTTCACAATGATAAGCCAACTTTGAGTAACTTCTTGACTTGTTTATGTGCCCCTCATAACTAATATGTTTTAGCAAAGCATCTGCAGAGATTATAAAAAGAAACACTAAATATATAACATATATCCAAAAGAGATTTCACGCCTTATTAACTACAATTACCTGAAATATCGACTTCGCCGAGAAAACCATCAAACAATGTGACTGAAACCGTCTCCGCCGTAGCATCAAGGCAACTGTTAACACGCCAAATTAAGACGATACAACAGAACATCAAACAAATAAATATATAATTATTTGAACAGTCAAAAAGGTTTCATACTTCTGCAGATGTTTTTCCCAGTAACTCTGCTGCCAATCAGTGGTTAACTCATCCTGTTTAACGATCGACCATCTTGATTTATACAACGCTTTCCATATCATATCAAAGTTTTCACATCTACAAATCCGTACACCGTTTTTCATTTCCAATTACATTCTAAAAGTGTCAAACAAACACGCCATTCAAAACCAAACATAAAAAAATTAAAAACCTTTTACGTTTACGTGATGGTGCGATACAAGTATCCGAAAACGAGCTATCATCAGAGCTAGAAGATGGCCTGAAAAGATATCATCAACAAAATATATAAATAAATAAAATATATATAATATATGAAATGAAATGAACAAACATTTACATTGCATCTTGTAGATTCTGCAAAGCCAATGGAGGTAAGTTAGGTAAGAGCTTATCAAACAATTCTGATGGAAGTTGATAAACATATGATATATTCCCATTTTCTGCACACAATCAAATCAATCAATTGCTTTTCATAATAATAATAATAATTACAATCAAAATCAAAAGTTAACTTGTACTTATTCCCAAATACTACCAATTGATATTAACATGCAAAATTAACTAAATTTAGGCCCAATTGATTAAATTTACCGTCAAGGATTGCATCTTTGATTGCGCCGATGCATAAATTGATCAACGACGGGACTTGACGCATTATTTACGGACCTCCGATTGCAAGGATTGTGGTTCAATTAAGCCATGCAGGTAACATAATGCGTCTAATTGAGATGAATTCGTGTGCAATAACCGTAATCGAATGGTGTGCAGCAGTTGATGATCAGGAGGTTGAAGTGAATTGGTGGCACGCTGATTTCAACCCGGTTTCTGACCCGACTGAAAATAATAAGTTGTAAGAAGATGGTGGTGTGGGGTCAAGTCAAGGGGTGGGTGGGGACCACCAGTTTACTTGTGGGCTAAAGGGTTATATTTTGAATCAAGTCCGTATGACATGTCACATGAGCCCAATGCTAAACCGGTGATGTTGTAAAAATTTGTAGATGTGAAACTAGAGTTAGAAAAAAAAACCAAACCCCAAACCGGACCCGAAACAAAAATCCGGAACCGGTTTTTTTAATACCCGGGTTTTTCACACTCGAACCCGTACCCGACCCTACCTGTAGTGTACGGATAGGGTATGCATTTTGGCACTATAACCCGAACCCGAACCGATATGTACCCGAAAACCCGAACCGGTTCCATACCAGAACCGGGTTTTACCAATACCCGAAACCTGGTATTTCAAATACCCGATGTATACGCGAAAAATACCTTAAAAATACCCGAAAATACCCCCTAAAAGTGCAAACTTTTAAAAATTTCAATCTATACCAGAAAAATACCCCAAAAAACCCCGTAAATAGGGTTTTTTCAATACCCGATAATAGGGTATTCAAATACCCGGTTTTAGAATACCCGGTTCTATACCCGACCCGAACCCGATGAATAGGGTATGGTTTTTAGAGACAATACTCGACCCGAACCCGACCCGATTATTACCAATACCCGGTTATACCCGTACCCGGTCATACCAGTACCCGGTCATACCCAAACCCGGTTCCATACCCGAATCCGGGTATCTAAAAAACCCAATTTGTGCACCTCTATGTGAAACTCTACACAATTTGTTAAAATGAAAACTTAACTTAAAAAAGATTAAAATAAGAGAAAAGATGCAATACAATAATCCTTAACGTACAAGAATATCTATATTCACGAAATTGATCCATAAAATCACATCTCAACATCTCGGAATCATCAATACATACCCAATTAATCATCGATTCACTGAAAAAACAAATTTGGATCGTTAATCAATCAATTTTTTACTTTTTTTTTCACGAAACATGTTTTTGAGCGTTTTAGTTTTTGACTGGGCGTTTTAGGTATTCGGCTGAGCGTTTTAGTATTTTTGTCTTTATTTTTTTGCCTTTGAGCGTCTCGTGTACCTATCGTACGTTAAGGCATTATTGTACAGTATCTCGACCCTAGAAAATAAAACTATACTGAAATCTAATACGTCTAGTCCTCTAGCAAAACTCGACACTACAAAAAGAATACAACGAAACGTAGCGAATGAAAATCTATATTTAGAAAGAAATCTGATATATGTACTGAAAAAAAAGTGAATTATGTTCAGAACGATGAACTCAGAGTTCTTTTTTATACTTGGGTCAAAATGAAGTTACAATGTCACTCCTTATAACCCAAACAACTCAACTCTAGCAATCCTTTCATTTTGCCCAACGCGTTCATCATCGGTCCCTTAAATATCAACGTTGTTACGTATGTTTTGAACACCTTTTCATTTACTTTTTGACACCTATGAGATTTGATATTTCTTAATACTTGAAAAGATAAAGTCTTATCTAACATCTTGATACCACTAGGTTAAAGACCCTCTGGTCAAGATTGTTATATTTAGTCCTCCCATTCTTTTTAACATTACAAATTTATGAAGTAAACATTTAACATCAATGCAATCTTTTAGATAAATGTGTATTGAATTGTTTAATGATGCTATAATTTTAACATTTGTTTATGTTTTTTCGTGTCAAACCAAATACGAACCCAAAAATTTTATACTACAAGAACATTAAAATCGTGCCACATATTCACACAAACATGATACGTACATGTATTCACTCGTTAACACGAAAAATAGCAAATAATGAATTTCATGTTATGTTTGTGCGGTGTCATAATAAAGAAATGCTTGATCAGAAGTAAATACGCAGTCATAGATTTGTGTCGTATAGCTATAAGCGTAGTTGATCTTTACCATAACTATAGATCGAGGTATGACGAACCGCAAAAATGGACACATTCGTAGTTTTATCGTCTTCTTGTTAACATTTGACGAATTTAATATGATCTACCACAACTTATGTATGAAAACATGTATTTATGATACCATGTTACTTAGATTTTCCTCTCTATCCTAGAATGGAAATGTGGGCCTCAAGCTTTCATTGTACCAACTTTTATGACTAATCGTATTCTGCTTTAATTTCATGTCACCTTGCATAAATTTACATTACCGAAAGTCAAGTTCAAATCATGTGATGTGATGTACTTTATGATGGCATTTCATCGTACACATGGCAACCACATTATAACATGGCCAACATATTTCACAACATCATATGTTCCTTCATTTAAGAATATGTTTCTCACTAGGAAGTTACAATATAATTACTAAACAGCCACAATTACAATATCCTGACATGAACTTGGGCCACGGGTCACCCAAAACATTTTGATTAGGACAGATAAATAGATTAACTAATAAAAATCTTATGATATAATTAACTAATTAAGCGTGATGTGTTAAACCATGGAATCCAAGGCCATGATGGTGCTTAGGTTCATCGGATGCATGTATTTCTCGGAACCAGTGTAAATCGTCTCAACGATGAGCTTATTTGCACGTTCAGTTGGATGAAACGGATCCCAGAACACATACAAGTCTCTATTGGGACAGATATTTGATGTCGGGTTACAAATTCCAACTCCATTATAAGGTCCTTGTCCGCAACATGCCACTTTTGATGTTATGAAACCTAATTAAAATACCAACAAAGTTAAACTCATAAACAAGAGGCGTAGTACATATGTGAGTCTCATGTTTGGAACTCACCAAAGGCTCTAGGATCATCGATGAAGTCATTTTGCATATGCATTGCATTGACCGCGACGAAGTGGTCTGACCCGAGCTCTTGGTTGAGACTTTGGATCATTTGCACTAGTTGGGGGTTGAATAAGGCTGCAGCCTGTTGTGGCTCATATGCACATTGTCCGTTTGCTGCCCTCGCGGCTAGTTGGGATGGCACACATCCTAATGGCCCCGATCCTGTCACGAGGATTCGTCTGGATCCCAAATTGAATAATTCCTGTAATAAATTTTGCCATTAGTAATTATACATAGGATAATCACTAAATTGACCATCTTGACTAATGAGTTTATCAAAATGTTTTTTTTTTTAATTCCAAATGGTACGACAAGTGTCCCCTAACACATCATATTTTAATTTTGGCACAACAGATTTCATTGTTAGCGCAATAGATCTGTTCTCTTGCGGAAGTTAAAAATCTATTGCGCCATGACAAAAAAATATATTTTGTTGCTCCGACGCAACAAAGTGTGACATGTTAAAAATATATTTTATCGCGGCTAGTTGGGATGGCACACATCCTAATTAGTAAGATTGAATTGTTTAACAAAGTTGAGGTTTTACAAATAATATTTTTGTAAAAGAAAGAAGTCATAGCTATTAATTAAAATTTATTGGTCAAAATGGTTGTTTTGATTATTTTCTCTTATACATTATGTATATGTGAGTCCAACGGTGAATTATAACTCAACATAAATAGTGTTTGATATACGTTATACCTTAAGGATCTTGCGATACTCGGTGATAATGTATTTGGTAAACTGAGGAATGGTGTATTGTAGCCTTCTTGCAGTAATCGGTGCCAAGAAGTAATTATTAACATAATCGTTGCCACCGAGTGTGATGAGAACCAGAGCTTGGTTCACGAGCTGGCGAGCCTGGCCCGGACCAATCAATGCACTTACTCTAGATTGGTAGGCTTGAAAATTTCGTAGTTGTTGAGATATCCTTATAATACTTGCCTGCCCAAAAACAGTTATAATAAAAAAAAGGACGTCACATTGTTCAGTGAGTGCATTTAAAGTTTATATGAGTGAAGGTCAAAATCACCCTTCACTTTTTATATGAAATAATTGTATGCTTGAATTGGAACTTAATTAATTATCACGTAATGTCGTATTCGGTAACATTTAAAGTTTAAACATTCATTTATTTGAGGCCATATTTCTTTAACGATGAAAGAAGCATGCAACAGAATTCTGCAGCCCTGTGGTCACGTATCAAAGTCAAAGGTCAACATCCGTTAGATGTCCTTTTGTCTTTTGATAAAGATCACTATTTTCAGGATCGGGCACAAAATAGCACAAATAACCGGTCCGGTTTTATGTATTTTAATCACTTTCGTTTGAGCCGGTTGGCCTATTCATAATTATTATTATTATTTTTTTTTAAATCTAAATTATCATTTTGGTGATCTATTTAGTACGTTACACTCTATATTGTGTCTATTTAGTATTTACAACGTTATATTGTATGTGTATACTAATATTGTAAATTCATAAAAAAAATATTTCAACTAATGTACCGTTATATTTTATTTAAAATTTGTTATATACTTATATGTATATATTTATAATTATTTATGACGTGATCCTGTTTTTAAATCGGTTCGACTAATGAACCAGTAAGGCTGACGGTTTCTGTCAGATTATGAAAGCATTGATACTTTTGTACTTTTATGGTGAATTTCATGTAAAAAGTAGAATAGGAAAAAAAATACAACTTACAAACTGAATTCCGGTGTCGTTGAGGATTCCGATCCCTGCGGAAGCAAAGTTTGCTCCGACCAATAACTTGTTTCCGGTCAATTCCGGGCTTAAGTACGGCAAAGTGGGTTCGGCCCCAATCTTTTGGCCTACAAAGAAAAGTTATAATATTTCAATATAACCATAATGACTTGTGTTACGTATGGCAAAAGCATAATGTGACAAAAGTCACAAAAATACAAATGTGACATAAATAGCTTACTAATAAGATCAGGAATGTTAAGTCCATTAGAGAACCGGCCCGTGGGGCGATGGGTCGGGTAATCAATGCCATAAGGTGGCGAGTCGGCTCGGGCACTAGTGAGGAGGTAGTTGTTGTTGCCATTGTCAACTAACGAGTCACCAAACACGAAGAAAGCACGGGCTCCATGAGCCTTATTTGGCAAGGCTACAAGTAGTAGAATTACCGTTAGGATGGCAGCTAGTGGCAAAAGGGTGGTGGTGTTAGAGGAAAAGTAGGAATATGTAGCCATGCTTTGGTGGTGAAGATGGTGGTTAGTGGTGGTGTTTTATACAAGAGTTTGTGGAGTGCATGGGTGTAAGTGTTTCTTTAGTTAGGTGAGGCCTATTGTCTAATAAATGTGGGATGGAAACTAAGGTTTAGTGTAAAATGAAAGCCAAGTTTATTTGGCAAATAGTTATGACAAATGACAATCCATTATGTATAAATTAAAGTAATTGTTGTACTTTTATGATCTTATGTAATTTACATGGAGGTTTGTAAAGATATAAACACACTTTTTATTTAATTACTTTATTTCCGTCCTTTTCTATACATAAATAAATGTTTGGACTTTGGAATACAAAGGCCACAAAAGTTACCTATTGTGTTTGAACAATTACCTCTACATTCCATTTGCATGTTTACACTGACGTCGAAAACCCATTTCTCCGTTTTGTTTAAAGCCACTTAATACGCTATGTATTGACATTTTTCATCATTTTACTGATTTCAGAGCTGAGTCATAACTAAAACCAAACCAAACCAAACCAAACCAAACCAAACCACAATTGGTAGTTTGAGTGGTTTCCGAGGAGGTTAGGAGTTTGAGTTTTGAAAGAGAAAATTTTATCTCTTACGCTGGATGGAATGCCCTTAGCAGTTCTGGCTCTTATATATCTGTAGTTGGGATTTGTTGTTTCTTCGTGGTCGTAACAATCACTTCAAGCAGTGGAACAACAAAAGATGCGCTCCAAGTCCTTGGGCTGTTGAACAGAATCCAACCACACCGGAATGGATGGTACAAAGTCCTCCAGCTTTTCATACTTTTGAAGAACTTCCAGGTACATGTAATTGTGATCCGTTTGCCAGAACCAAGGGGTCTTTCTGTGGAAACCTCCACGAACAATCGTCGTTTTTTGATGGTTTTTCCGCTTCTCACAGATGCTCTTTCCACACCTCCGGATATCTGGTGCCAAATCGTCGCCCCTTTCCTGATTTTTTCGATAATAACACTCTTACAAGATTAAGAGTGTTGGTTGTTAAAAAAAATGAACCATAACTAAATTTAGCATATATTTCAGTAACTCTATATCATAACCAAAAAAATGGGTCACACAAAAAACTTGTAAAAGTACAAGAATCAACTATACTAAATTTACTAAAGTTTACATTATTACATATATTATAAATACATACAATACTAGAATTATTAGTTTATTTAAAATCTTAAATGACATACTTATTTTGATGTGTTTATTGTTTTTTGACGAGAACACTATGCCAGTATATACTATTGAAAATATTAGTGTATTAATAACATTTTAGTATAATAGGATTTTACTTGAAACCAACGGGTTTGCACAATTGCACGCTCTTGGCATTTGACAAGTATAGGGGCTACAGCGCTACACCCAGGATGGAAGACTCGCTTATTAAATGCAAAGTTGTTTTGAAGTTTCATAAGATTTGTATCATTGACGACAAGTCGCTTGAAAACTGATTTGTGAGTCATGTTTTGTAAATGGTAGCAAATGATAATCAAGAGTAAATTAGTTTGGTAGTGTCTAGCAGTAGCAGATTTTGAATCTTTAAATAATAGTATAGCAAAGTTAAAAACTTAGTACATCGATGTTTCAAATACATGACGGAGTCTGAGGGTCTAAATGTACGTACTTTAATATTTAGCCTATTTAGCAGTATATATACAAATAAATGTAACTTTTTTCCGGTTGGAATACCTAATGGTTACAAGTATCGTTGACGCGTCAAAGTTGTTATCCAAACAACAAATAAATAAATACATTTTCATAAAAATAGCAACAAAAAGTAAAGCATTACACTGATTTTTTTAGAAACGATAATATTACCTTCCAATCGAGTAAAATTTAACGTGATGGTTGGCGTAAATGCGTGATACGGTTGTTCAAAGCCCCAAACAAAAACTAGTAAAACACAACTTTTACGGCTATTGAATTCCTCCTTTTTATGAAATTTCACTATTTTTCTTATCTAAAATTGTTTATTATGTTTTTAGCTATAAATTAGGGAAATCCTTAAAATAGCCTAATCTGATCAATGTTTTTTTAAAAAAGTAGCCTATGTTTACAAAAAAAATCCCTACAATAGCATATTTTTCCCGTCGAATCCGACAAAATTTTTGGACCTTTAAATTCGCGTCACGTGTCAACGTATTAATGGATATGACAGAATTCGTTAAAGAACCGTATTAATGGATATGCCAATAAGCTTTTTTCAAACTCAATCTCAAACATGTTCTTAATTGTTTTTATTTGGGTTATTGTATATCAGAAGTTATTTTCACGAAACAGTTTACATATACATCTAAAAAATATTAGATTTGAAATTTTTAACATATTTTCAAATAAATATAGAACCACATTCTTAGGTAAATTGTTTTAGATGAAAAAACAAATAGGTTAATGTCTTCAATAGTTAAAAGGAATAAAAGTTAAGGGTAAAGTTAAAATACAAAGGACAATAAAAATGAGAATGATGAGAAGTAATCCAGTCTATTGATCTTAGATTTGAATGACTGAGATTAATTTAATAAATAAAAATTAATGAAAAGGGTATTAAGGTAATAACCCAAATTTGTTGACTTTCTCTCTCCACATGCAAGGCACATGTCAATTCCCCCATCATTTTAAAATGTCCATAACTTTTTCATACGACATTATTTAAAAAAAATTCACCATAATAATAAACGTATTTTTTATCTTTAATATGAGTATCATATTGTTATATAAAAATAAAAAAAAATATTGGGTTTTTTAATTGCGTTTTTTGTTGTTCATTGTGTCATTGTGTAATATGTTTTTTCCATTATATTTTAAATGAGTCATTGTGTTATATATATTCACCATGGTGTGTTACGTTTTAGGCCATTGTGTTATACGTATTCGTCATTGTGTCTTACGTTTTAGGTCATTGTTTTATACGTATTCACCATTGTGTTTTACGTTTCAAGTTATTGTGTAACATGTATTAATGGCGAAAAAAGACACAATGACGTGCGAAAAGACACAATGGCGAAAAAAGACACAATGGTGTGCGAAAAGACACAATGATAAGCGAAAAGACACAATGAAGAAAAAAGACACAATGATAATCGAAAAGACACAATGGTGTGCGAAAAGACACAATGAAGAAAAAAGACACAATGATAAGCGAAAAGACACAATGGTGTGCGAAAAGACACAATGACGAAAAATGACACAATGACGAAAAAGACATAATTATAAGCAAAATGACACAATGGGGTGCGAAAAGACACAAAGACGAAAAAAGACACAATGATAAGTGAAAAGACACAATGGTGATGACAATGACAAAAAAGACACAATGACGAAAAAAGACACAATTATAAGCGAAAAGACACAATGGTGTGCGAAAAGACACAATGACGAAAAAAGACACAATGATAAGCGAAAATACACAATGGTGTGCGAAATGACACAATGATAAAAAAGACACAATGACGAAAAAAGACACAATGATAAGCGAAAAAACACAATCGTGTGCGAAAAAAGACACAATTATAAGCGCAAAGACACAATGGTGCGCGAAAAGACACATAACGAAAAAAGACACAATGATAAGCGAAAAGACACAATGGTGTGCGAAAAGACACAATGACGAAAAAAACACAATTATAAGCGAAAAGACACAATGATGTGCGAAAAGACACAATGACGAAAAAAGACACAATGATAAGCGAAAAAGACACAATGGTGTGCGAAAGACACAATGACGTTATTTGTTTTAAATTTTATATAACAAAAATCATACTCATATTAAAGATAAAAAAACGCTTGTTATTATGATGATTTTTTTTTTAAAAAATATCATACGAAAAAGTTATAAACGTTCTAAAATAATGGGGGTACTAACATGTGCCTTGCATGTGGGGAGAGAAAATGGGTACAATTACCTTTATATCCTTTTTCCTTTGGTCCTCACTTGACACATGTCAATTATTTATGGCTTCTCACACTTCTCATTTTTATTACCCTTTGAAGAATAACGTGACCCAAAAAGTTAATTAGAATTGTTTTGTTTAAAACTTATCTATCATCTTCATGATATCGGAAATGGCCCCTTTTGAAGTGGAGTTCCAAATTTTAAAGACGAGCCCCTCATGCCCAGCTTTGAGAACGGTAAAAAAAATTAGGCCAAATGCGAATTTTTTGGAGTATTAATAAAAAGGGGTGTCTTGTTGGGTTTAAAAATTTTAATTTTTAAACAGGCCTTAATTTTTTTTGACCTTGTGATTTGGTTGTGTAAAAACATTTTTTTTATAAAAATATGATTAAAATGTCTCAATTGAGGTTAAAACCCACAATCTTTTAGTTACGAGTCATACTCTTTTACCACTAAATCAAGCTAGTGGTTGTGTAATTAAGTTTAAACATTATATATATATATATTTTTTTTCATAAAAAAAATATATAATTTTGTTATAAAAAAATCAAGGCCTATCACGGTGTCGGACCGAGGTTCGTCAACCACCCGACCCTCCCTTATAGCCGGCCCTAGCGCCTCTGATTTAGGATGTCAAACACGTTAGGCTGTCTATTTTGGAAAACACACGCCGACAACAAATTTAAATAACACATCACCGTCGATGTGAAAACCACTGTAGTTCTTCGCCGACGATTAAAGCAAAAGGAACGTGGAACGAGCGGGGACGACCGGACTTGAAGGAAACAGGTTGGAGACGCCTAGTTTCTGCAATGTGCGCCCCTATATCATTGGTCTCTCAAAACCGACTACTACTTTCGTGGAGACTTTTCTTGCATTAGTTGATATGGAGGAACATTTATGGAAATAGAAGTTGATAAAGAGACTTGAAGAGGTAGGTCCCAGCAGAGCCCAGTTGGACCCGCAAGACTCACCTTAAACAGGGACGTCTGCGCAGAGACCAACTGGATCCGCAGGACCAACCATGCTCAGAGAAGTGACGTCCTTACGCGCAGTATGCAAGCTGGTCCCGCAGGAAATGCCTCCCATGGTGAAGGACTCCGCCTGTTCCCGCAGCCTCGGATACAAGCCATGAGGGAAGGCCACCCGCGCAGCATGGCTACACGCACTAGGCACTTAACTCTCCCCAGTGTCACCTGAAGGAATGAGCAAAGGCGGGAGGGGGAAAACTCCCGCCTAAATGAGCCAGTCCGTATGATGGAGGATCTTTTGTGTGATACCTGACGAGGTACAGACAAAAGATCTGACCAAGAATGCGACAGCTCGCTGACAGCAGCATGGCAGACAGCACGCCACAGCACTGTGACCAATAGCCGCCGCCTACCCACCAACTCCTGCCATACCACGTGCCTAGCCTGTTGTTGGCAGAAGAGGAAGAGTGCACGACACGCCTGCTCTGTGTCAGCCGCTACCTATCCACCACTCACAGGCAGGGCACGTGCATAGGTTACAGTTGGTAGCGTGTTGGGCCGGCTAAACCCCTTGGAAACCTACCTTCGGCTATAAATACCCCAAATGGTATAACCATCTCATCTGATCATATTATCATCATATATACCTGATATCTGCTCTAGCAATCTCTTAATATACTTTTATATTTAAAGAGCAATCTAGTCTGATTCTCACGCCGGAGGGTGGTCACAAGGAGGAACCCCCCCCCCTTCTCAGTGACGAGCTCACGGTGTCTGTTTTGCAGGTTATCAGAAGAACCATCTTCCAAGGGTCTAACCCCTCGTGGGAAACATCTATCTAACCCCCAGGTTACCAGTAATCTGCCCGGGGTCCGGTTAGTGTTTCTTCATTGGCGCCATCCGTGCATAAAGCTAGAACTTCATTTTTCTCCAGTTTTTTCAAACTTCTAGAAAGATGGTTAAAGAAACTCCGGTAACCACAACCCCAGCTACTGGAGGGAATACCGGCAACACAGTTTTTACAAACACTACCCCGGTTACCCAAGCCGGGGCAAGTGAAGTAAATTTTACGAACACTACCCCAGTTACCCAAGCTGGGGCAAGTGCAGTAAATAATCGCCCACTGGGATTCACCGATACCCAGTTTAAAAAACGAACAAGACTCCCCCGCCAAACTCTCGATGAAGTTAAGGCATGGGCGGAGGCACGACAAAAGGAATTCCAAGCTGAGTTGGACGAACGCTTGCGTTCCGTCCAACAGGCCGACGAATTCGAAGAATACTTGGACAATGACTCGGAGGAATCCGACTCCGACGCGAACCCTCGTCATAAGGCAAAAGGGAAGCGTAAAGAAACGGAAACCCAACCGAAAAGGCATTTTGGACAAGCCTTCAAACCAAAAAGCATAGATGGAAGTCCACGAGACTTCTCTAAAACGTTCAGACCAAACGTTACAAATGCAGGAACGTCCAAATTTGCAAGGGACATTGCTGAAGCAATTGCCCCGAAGAGTGCTAAACAAATGCCTAACATAGGCACATATGACGGCCTATCTGATCCAGACGATCATTTGAACAGGTTCATAGCGGGGGCAACCGTTAGCAATTGGACGGAACCCACGTGGTGTTACATGTTTCAAATGACGCTGGTGGGGGCTGCTAGGGTTTGGTTTGATCGTTTACCGGTTAACCACATTTACGACTGGGCAGACTTCCAGCAGAAGTTTAGCCAACACTTCAGCCAGCAGCGAAAGTATACCGAGGAGCAATGGACAATCCTCAAATGCACACGGGAAGAAGATGAATCTCTGCCAAACTTCAACACTCGCTTCAACTCAAAGAAGTTAAGTTTGGGCAATATCAGCGAGGATCTTGTTCGCGCAGCCTTCATCCAGGGCGCGCAGGACCCAGAGCTTATCCGCACCCTAACGGGTAAAGATGGAATGCCATCCACATGGGATGGCATCATGACAGCAGCCAAACGCTATGCGGAAACGGAGAAGCAACTGGGTAGAGACCTTCCGCAGAGCACAAACCTTTACACCCAGAGGACGAGAGAGGACAACGTCCTCACCGCCCGATTGAACAAAAAACGGAAGCAAGGCATTTGGCAGTCAAGGGTAAACTTTGACACCTCATCCGGCTTACAGCACCGATTGGGTGAAAGGGATAATGTAAAGCCGCACCGGAACTCCAGATGGACGCCACTTACCAAAAGCGTCACTGACATATTTGCTACTGAAGAACTCCCATGGCCAAAGCCTCCAGTAATCCGACATCGTCACGATGCTGATCGGAGCAAGTACTGTGACTATCACAGAACAAAAGGCCACAACACTGAAGAATGCATAGACGTAAAAGACATGGTCGAAACATTCGTCAGAGATGGGACGCTCGCGCACCTCGTGGCGAAATAAAAGCTAAGCAGGCAGGTGCGTGTGGAACCACGGCTGGAGTAAACACGAATAAAAAATCAGCTTCAATAGAGACTACATGCTGCGTAAAGAACGAGATCCCGAAACAGGTGCGTGTCGGCTCGATGGCACTCCTGTCCCAACATGGAAGGGAGTTCAATTACACAGTTTGCATGTAATCAATTCCAATTTGTAAAGAGAAGGCCAAGAGCCACTTCTAATGGAAATGATTCTCTTTAAGAATATCGAAGCTGATGATTTTACATTTATACTTTTCTGGACACTAATATGCCGGTTTTCACCGCATAATTACGTGAAGTCAGTGAATGGGAAGGCGGTCCTACCCGCACGAACCCAATAACGTGACAAACCTTCACGCAGGTCAGTTGAAGGGGAAAAAGTTCAGCACCCAAAAATGAAAGTGCCGGTCTATCCGCATGAATCATTAAGGAAACTGAATAATAACCTGTCAACAACCGCGCGTCGAACGGTTAAAACTATCCAACACTGGTGACGACATTCACATTACGTGAAGTCGTTGCGTGGGAAGGCGGTCTTACCCGCACGAACCCAATAACGTGGCAAACCTTCACGCAGGTCAGTTGAAGGAGTTCATCCCATTAAATGAAAGTGCCGGTCTATCCGCATGAATCATGAAAGGAAAATGAACACTAACCTATTGACAACCGCGCGTCGAACGGTTCAAAACAAAATTCTTAAAAAGGTAAGAAAACCTACACGCAGGTCAGGTATGGGTAAAGTTTTGCCATCCTAAGTGCAAGTGACGATTCTACCCGCACAATCACGAAAGAGGAAGCAAAACTTCACACCTATTATCAACCACGTTCAAAGGTTAACTTATCCTCAAAAAGTAAGAAAAACCAGCACGCAGGTTAGATAAAAGTTAAAGTTTAGCCATCCTACCAAGTGCAAGTGACGGTTCTACCCGCACAATCACGAAGGAGGAAGCGAAACTTTAACCCACTATCAACCACGTTCAAAGGTTCTTATTCTAAACACTTGGAAAATTGCTATTTTAAACTAAGTATGCAAGTCATAAGTTTATAAAGCAAAGAATCCAATGAAAGGAATAACAATCGTATATTTCAATGATATATTACAACAGTGGCCGGGTAACTACCCGCCTAAAAGAAATCTATACAAAGCGAAGTCTATCTTAGCAGTGGGAAGGGACCTTCAGGATCAGGCTTCAGGGCCACCTCCGCTTGGACCAGCACCGTCAGAGCGCGGCTGCCCAAGGAAAGCCTTAAGGATGTTTAGCCCATCATCAGCAGCAGCAGCTTCGTTCACCTTCTCCACCACTGGATGCGGGAAGGCAGCGTACTGGTTCACAGCTTGGTCATAAGCAGCTTCAGTATTAACATTGAATAAAGGGAAGTTGGAGGGCGGAAAGCCTCTCTCAGCAAACCCTAGACCAAGCAGGAAGCCAGTCTTCTCCCCATCCTCATGAGAAGCGTTGAGGGCTGTGCTCATCGCATCGTCATAAGAGGTCTCTGAAAGGACCCGACGCACAACCTACAAAAGAATACAAAGTTAGAACATTTTCTAATTACGAGCGGAAAGCGTAAAGAAAAAGATAAAGATACCTGAGGCAACGCTTCTCGAAGCAGCCATTGGAGGGTAGCTTGACTTTCTTTATAAGCACGTTCGGCTCCGCTCTTATCAAGGTTGGCAAGTTGAACTTCCTTGGCGGCAGCCTCTTCGACGCTTTTGAGTTTCCTTTCAGTGCGGTCGAGCACCCCCCTCTGGTCAAGGATCTCCTGCAGCTTCTTGGCATCTTCCATTGCCAAGGCGTCATGAGCATGCTGAAGAGCCTTTAATTTGCATTTAAGCTGCTCATTCTCTTCGCGAAGCGGCTCAGCAACAGCTTCAGCCTTGGCAGCCCTCTCAGTTGAGTTTCGCGCAGTCTCCTTGGCCAGCCGAAGCTGTTCATTCACAGCTTGGGCAGCCTTGGAGCGGGCCTCGAGTCGCGCCTGGACTTCAACCTCGAGGGCCTTGAATGCCTTCTCCTTCTCGGCTGCGGCAGCGGCCAACTGCCGGTTCTCCTCCCGAAGAGCCCGCGCTTCAGATACATCTTTGGCGCGAGCTGCTTTTAACTTGTCGTTTTCACGACAAAGCAGCTCGACGCGGGGCTGCGTCCGGGCCTGGAGAACCCGAAGCTCATTGGTTAGCCTACCCTCTTGGTAGCTAGCCATGGCTTCCCCCAACGCACCATGAGGAGCAGCGTGGCGAGCCCAGTCCACGCACTCCACAGGGGTACGAAGGGTTGTTCCTCGGCGTATGTTCCATCTTGGAACATACACTTCATTGGAATCCGACACTGCAAAAGAAACAAAGGCAGTTAGGAAAAGATGATAAAAATATACAAAGGAAAAAGAACCCTACGTACCTGTAGGGTCAATAACAGGCCGATAGCCGCCAAACCCATCACCTGAACCTAAAGGAAATCCATCCAACAGGTCAGGTAGACGGGAAGGTGGCATAGATCGGCGGGAAGCCCGGCGCGTACCTGATGGTCCGGCCATCGGTGCCGGTGGCGCAGGTATAGTGGCAGCCGCTGTGGTAGCCATTGTTGGCGCCACCTCCTCAGCAACAGTAACCGCCGGCTCCGTGAAAGATGCTGTAAAAATTGCACTCACGGCCGGCGGAGACAACTTCTCAGCTGGAACAGCCTCAGGAAGGCTGGAACCAGCGGAAGCAGGCATAGACGCCTGGGTCGACGCCTCGGGAAGGCTGACCGAGCCTTCCCTCATTGGCGGGGGAATACTTGCTCCAACTCCACCCTGGAATGCGTCAACATCCACACCTGCACAAGCAAAAGTGTTAGAAAAATTTATTTGAAACAACAAATCTAGACAAGAATTATGGGGGCACTTACGGGGTTTCTTGAGCTTGAACGTACGGACGAGCGGGGGCGAACCCGATGGAGCCGGCCTCTTGACACCGGTAACCGTCGTCGTCGCTGCCTCCCCGGAGGTAACAGCTACAGCCTCCGGAGCGGTGGTCTCCTCACCACCGGGCTTCCCCGCCACCTCTGCACTATCTGACTCCGAGTCAGATAGGACTACCGGGTCGGCCGTAGAGGCCACCTTCTCTTTGCCTTTCCCGACGGCAGCCTTCTTCTTCCGCACCAGTGGAGGACCTTCTGCGGATTCCTCAGAAGAAGAAATGTCAACTCCAGCAGCAGGCACAGCATTGAGAGGTTCAGGGTAGAAGATAGGCTTACCTGGCCGTCGGTGGCTCAGGATCTCTTGGCCTGGCGGGTAAACCTCCATGAACCGACCCGCGGTCTGCTCTAAGATGGGCAACTCGTTCTCGTCCAGAGCACGAGTACCCATCCGCGCGGGACCATCTTCCTCCCGCGGGTTCAGGAGCGACTGAAGATCGTTCCCCTCTGAAATCAACAAGAAAGTTAGAAAAAATCGAAGTCAGCAAAATGAAACAAGACGTACCATAAGGGATAGAGTTCGAACCATATTCAAGGACGATCGGAACCTTATCCGCATTCGCCGCCTTCCACACCCGGCTCATCCCCAGCATCACCATCGCCGACTCCGGAAAACGGAAAACCGGGGACTGGACCCGAGATATCTTCGAGAACCATTCCGCCTCCTCGTAGTTGAGGGCGGGAAGGTTCGGAAGCGCCTGGCCATTCTTGAACTTCATGGCGATGGGGATGGCACGAGCGGATATGAAGAAGAACTCTCTTCTCCATGAGCGAAGACTCCGCTCGGTGGTACAAATCTTTAAACCCTTGATACGGGTTGTAAGAGTGTACCACCCCTGGATGCACCTCCAAGTGTAGAAGGTCATCAGACGGTCAACGAGGGGCTCAAGGCCCAGTATCCGGCACACCCACTCAAAGTGCCGGACCTTGGCAATGGCCATGGGGTGCACCTCTGTCAGGTGCACACCGTGCCTCTCCAGGACACGGTACACAAACTTTGTCAACGGAAACCTAAGGTTTCCGTAGACAAAGAATGCAGCATAAACCCCGATCTTGCCACTAGGGGCATCGTACACAGTATGGTGGGGTTCAGGAAACTCAGGCTCGAGAGACTCGAGCATGAACTTCCTGACGATATACTGGTACAGATCGACAGGAAGAGAGCACTGGCATTCGCCAGCAGTCTTCTGGTCATCAGCATCATGAGAAGGCATGGTGGAAGAAAGATGAAAAGAGATTTCAGGGTAATGCTTTACTGAACAGAAAAATTCGCCGGAAATTACTTGAGAAGAAGATATGAAAGTGAAAAGTGTGAATTGCAAATAACCCTCTCCCCCTTTATATACTAATCGCAATTAATGCGGTGAATTCAATGCGAAGGAGAGAAGAAATCGAAGGTGCAATGAAACTATGACACGTGGCAAAAAGCAGACTGGCAACAGCTGTTGACAGAACGTGTGCCAGTAATTTCGCGGCCACGCGCCCGAAAAATCGCGCCCACGCGCTTGAAAAAGCGTCTGGAATGACCATATAATGTCACGTCACCATAACTTCCTGCACGTCCTGACACAATCAGAAGAAACCGTCGCACGACGTTTCAGAGGTTTGGACTGTTCCTATCTTTCCACCAACCTTTCGAATTTCAAAATTCAAAATTTAAAAAGAAGCGGGAAAATACCCCCAAACCTTGGCGAACAAGTAACCATAAGACGGATGCGGGTACAGTGTTAAGGCAAAACCCTTCACATACCTAGCACCCGCAGGGAATTGAAGCCAAGAAAACCTTGGCGAACAACCATAAGACGGATGCGGGTACAGTGTAAAGGCAAAACCCTTCACATACCTAGCACCCGCAGGGAATTGAAGCCAAGAAAACCTTGGCGAACAAGTAACCATAAGACGGATGCGGGTACAGTGTTAAGGCAAAACCCTTCACATACCTAACACCCGCAGGGAATTGAAGCCAAGTACCTCGGCAACCAAGTAACTATAAGACAGGTGCGGGTACAGTGTAAAGGCAAAACCCTTCACATACCTAGCACCCGCAGGGAATTGACGCCAGGAATACCTTGGAAGTAAAGTAACCGTAAGACGAGCGCAGGTACAGTGTTAAGGCAAAACCCTTCACATACCTAGCGCTCCGCTGGGAATTGAAACCAAGAAGGATCTTCTGGGCAATGCTTGCGGAAAAGGAAATAACATCCCCGCATAGCGGGAACGTTGAGAACTACGTTGTTTGAAGCTCCAGGATGGAATTGGTGGTTTTAACATAATTGATCACTATGTTCAAAACTACCAAAACCTCATGGAGAATCCACACAACTGGGACTCAATGCTCCTGACTTGCGAGGAGGTTACAGACCTACCCGCATCATACCCAAAGACCAAGCAGGAAACTCGGGCATTTCTGCAAGTGACAAGGACTTCCCATGGAAAACCTTACAAAACCCTTTTCAAAACCCTTTTAAGTCCAAAAGTTCACCTCACTTTATTAAACACGCATGAGAAGAACATTGGACTGGGGGGACTTGAAGAGGTAGGTCCCAGCAGAGCCCAGTTGGACCCGCAAGACTCACCTTAAACAGGGACGTCTGCGCAGAGACCAACTGGATCCGCAGGACCAACCATGCTCAGAGAAGTGACGTCCTTACGCGCAGTATGCAAGCTGGTCCCGCAGGAAATGCCTCCCATGGTGAAGGACTCCGCCTGTTCCCGCAGCCTCGGATACAAGCCATGAGGGAAGGCCACCCGCGCAGCATGGCTACACGCACTAGGCACTTAACTCTCCCCAGTGTCACCTGAAGGAATGAGCAAAGGCGGGAGGGGGAAAACTCCCGCCTAAATGAGCCAGTCCGTATGATGGAGGATCTTTTGTGTGATACCTGACGAGGTACAGACAAAAGATCTGACCAAGAATGCGACAGCTCGCTGACAGCAGCATGGCAGACAGCACGCCACAGCACTGTGACCAATAGCCGCCGCCTACCCACCAACTCCTGCCATACCACGTGCCTAGCCTGTTGTTGGCAGAAGAGGAAGAGTGCACGACACGCCTGCTCTGTGTCAGCCGCTACCTATCCACCACTCACAGGCAGGGCACGTGCATAGGTTACAGTTGGTAGCGTGTTGGGCCGGCTAAACCCCTTGGAAACCTACCTTCGGCTATAAATACCCCAAATGGTATGACCATCTCATCTGATCATATTATCATCATATATACCTGATATCTGCTCTAGCAATCTCTTAATATACTTTTATATTTAAAGAGCAATCTAGTCTGATTCTCACGCCGGAGGGTGGTCACAAGGAGGAACCCCCCCCTTCTCAGTGACGAGCTCACGGTGTCTGTTTTGCAGGTTATCAGAAGAACCATCTTCCAAGGGTCTAACCCCTCGTGGGAAACATCTATCTAACCCCCAGGTTACCAGTAATCTGCCCGGGGTCCGGTTAGTGTTTCTTCAGCCGACGATTAAAGCAAAAGGAACGTGGAACGAGCGGGGACGACCGGACTTGAAGGAAACAGGTTGGAGACGCCTAGTTTCTGCAATGTGCGCCCCTATATCATTGGTCTCTCAAAACCGACTACTACTTTCGTGGAGACTTTTCTTGCATTAGTTGATATGGAGGAACATTTATGGAAATAGAAGTTGATAAAGAGACTTGCTGAGGATTTTCCTTAATATATACAGTATCAAGAATAAAGTGCTATCGTCGTCCATAAGATTTGACCATTTTTGCCACCTTTGTCCAAAAACTTTATTTTGTGTATACGAACCCTTGAGGTTTCATGATCCTTGTCAGTTTCATCTAAATGCTAACTCAATTTATTTTTACCATTAAGTTAGGGGTATTTATTCAAATAAACTAGAGAGAATATAGAGAGGAAACTGTCCATTCATTAGAGATTAAATACATTTGTCACATATATATAGATGGTCGTTAATGTAAAGGACTAAAGACGAGGTAACTTGTCATGTAAAGGACAACGAGTGAAAGTAAACTTTTTAAAAGACCCGATTCATAAAATGGTTATGTTTAAAGGAAAAAAATTGTAATTCCGTTCATATATATATATACACAACATAAACCGATAAAGCCCATATACATTGGGCTGGACTATCAAATGTTCTTCATTCATAACACTTATGTCTTTTTGAAATATTTGTTTGTTTTATTACTAAAATTAGGTGATGTACCCATGTAACACACGGGTTGATCAATTTAAAATTTACAAGTTATAACCATATAAATACAAAAATGATAAAATAAAATCGTGTATTACATTTAATAAGAAAGAAATTTAAATTATAGTTATATTCACAAACTTATAAATAAATCATAAATCTATATGAAATTGCTAAAATATAGTTATAATTCTTTATTTCATGTAGATCAATGATTGAAAACTCATGTCGAGTCAAATGGAATTGTGTATTTAAAATAGAAATCCAGTTAAATGACAACATAAAAAAGATCATTATTTAATAAAAAAATGTGTTACACATTTAACAAATAGAAACTAAAAAGAAAATTTACCAAAGTAAACACTGGTTTGTGTTTTATGAGCACATAAAACCCACCATGAGTGCTCACGTCCACAGCTGTCAAGACTCTACAGATAGAGTAAACCTTTATCACCATCATTGCATTGCGTACAAATATGCAAAATACCTCCGAACGAATCAAAAAGAATAGAAAGAAAAGCATGCAAATAGAGTACTAAGTGTTAATGACTGAAAAATGGTTAAAATTGTATAACTAACATTTACCCGAACGTTTCAATGGGACGCATTAAACACGACAATTTTACATTAGACGTTCGGATGCTCAGAATAATATAACAGTTTTTGAATATATACAAAATAAAAGAGAGTGTTTTATAATCCAATAAAGTGTTTCATACACAAAGGGATATCCATATACACATGTATATTACAAGCTTTGTGAGTCATACATTCATATCAAACGGTTCTACAAATCAAGAAAATTTCTAAAATGACTTCAGCTTCTTTAGAGTTTACACCTTTTGAAACATGGCATAAAACTTATAAAGCAACTGGAATGGATGATGCGCAATGATGCCTATAATTAAACTCTCCACCGAGTTCCCTTAGTTTTTAAGAAACATAACCTTTACCCATGAGTCAAAACTGTATTTAGAAACACAATCAAATAGTTTCATTAAAAGTTAAAACAACAAAACTAATTCTACAAATGAAACACGGCCAGGACAACCCTCCCAAAATTTCTTTTTTTTTTTTTTCCTTTTTACAACTTCCAACTTGATTTATCATTTTGAGTCAACTCAACCAACCCTGTTTTGACCCGTACCCAATACAGGTTTTGACACGTAATACAACTTCATTTTGCAATTTACAGCCACTATATCAATTTGTTTAAAATTGGCATTTTGTTTGATCAATTTGTGTCAGAATGTTCTTTTGCTTCAAAGTAAGGAACATCATAAAGGAATTCCTAGCATAATGACTCCACAAGTCTACACTTGCATAATATTCAGCACTCTCCACTTTGATGCAACTATCTAATAAAAATTAAAAATAGCGGCTGATTTAAGTTTACTACACAAAATCTCTAATTTATCATATTGTATGTAACCAACTTTAATATAATGACACACCTACACCTATTGAATAAACGATATTAAACTAACCCGACAACATAAAACACTAAAGCAAATAACAAAAGACACAAACTCTTTTAAACTTAAGCCTTGACTAACCGTTCAAGTAAACGCAAAACTGCAACCAGATTGACAAAACTCTTAACAACTGTCCATTGGAATTACTTGTATTTCACTAATTTTCATCTTAAAAACTGAAATGTATCATAAGTTGTGTTGTTTGTTAAATTGTAAACAACAGTTTCAGGTGTATTATCTTTCTTTAACCAATTTATAGTTATCCTTTACTTTACCAAATGGTAAATTTGTTACATTAAATGGTGTCAAAATGATCTATGACATATATTAGTAAAAAGGTGAACAGTATATTACAGTTCCTTGCTGTTGAGAACCATTCCCTGTTATCATTCACTTACTTCTAACAGATTAATGTGAATTAGGGTTCGTTCTCAATTTGGTGAATTAGGAAACATGAAATTGCAAATAATATAACATGGTAGCCAAATTTAACCCAATTGTATATCCAGATTCAATTCGTTAGATGATGTCTCGTTTATTCTTGAACATCAACTGAAGCCGGCTATTAACAACCAGAGGTGAATAATATAACATACCTTCATGATTCGTTAATCATCGAATTGAATCCGTCCTTCTCATCCTCTCTCCAGGACTCCATTCTCTGATGTATCACGGTAGCCAGATGCCGTTTATTCTTGAACAATAATTGAAGCCGGATAATCAAGAATCAGGAGCCGGCTGTTACAAATAAGGGATAATAATATGAATCTGGAGGAAAGTTAAACCTAATTGTGAAAAGGCTCTGCAGAACAATGCGAATCTAGTATTATTAATTACCCGTAGAAAATAAATATAAAACCTAAGTATTTTAAAAAAGAGAAAGAATTATAGTTAAAAAAATGAGTGTTTTTTAGTTGTTTTAAGAATGGAAAGGGAATGAGTAGGTTGTTTTAAGAATGGAAAGGGAAGGAGTAGGAGGAGTTAGAAGAGATTAAATTAATGTATTTTCTCAATTAGTTGTCCTCCCAAAAATGGGATGATTACTAAGAATAACTATTTTTTAACATAGCAATCTTTTCATTTTCTCTAATTTCCTTCCAACTCAAGAACACACCTAATTAAAAAAAATTAATTCCCTTTCCTTTCTTATCGTTCCCTCTCCTTTTCTTTCCTTGATTAAAAAACTCAAGAACAAGGCGAAAAAGATATGGGCGGGAAAATATAGAATTGGGTGATTGATAAGATGACACATGCTCTATATTGGATTCCTGTACTAGACCCCACGCTATGGGGCGCCGTGGGGTGTTTTTTTTTGGGATTTTTACATATGCCATATGGTGTTTCCAAAACACCCACTCAATCAGCCACACATCGCCCGATCAGCAACGTATTGGGTGGGTGTTTTGGAAACATGTGTTTTTTTTTGTCTTTTAGCTGTCTTTTTATTTTATTTTATTATGTTTTTGTCTTTTTGTTGTCTTTTGTTTTATTTAATTTATTTTGTTTGTTTTGTCTTTTTGTTAGTCGGGTGTAACCATTTTTTGATCGGTTTTGGAAGGTGACAACGAAACAACAATTTTAAAATTTAAAACGTACAAAATAAAAGGAACGAGATTTACATAATAATAATTATTACATAACGAATTACGTTTGTTTTCCTTTTTTGTATGTCGTATGTAACCAATTTGTGATCGGTTTTAAAGTAATAACCAAACAAGAATTTTTAAATTGAAAACGAACAAAATAAGCATAACGCATAACCCGCGTCGAAAAATGCAGCATACAAAATAATTAATACATTACAAGTTCGGAAAAAAAAATAAAAACCAAACGAGTTCGGGAAAAAGTAACAACATACAAAAAACAAATCTAAAATACAGCACCACCCGCGTCGTCATCGCTCCCCTCCTTGTCAAAACGTGGCGCTGGTACTGTGTACTGGGCTCCAAGCTGCTGGGCAGACATATACCCAACCATCCAGGTCATCTGACTGCGTATCTGTGACACGTCACGCTCTAGTCTCCGTAGGCGGGAGTCAATGGCCGCATCCAAATGCACGACGCGATGTGTACGCGGAACGTGCTGCGGGTGCTGATGCGGTGGCTGTTATGAACACGATAAATTAACGTTCATAAGACAAAGATACAAAAAAATAAACGATAAAATAGAACGTACCTAATCACCGTCCTCCTCGCCCTCATCAATGACAACCTCGGCGACCTGAACATGCACCTCCGGCTCCTCGATTGGCGGAGGCTCAACAAGTGGGACCTCTTCGTACGGGTCAGCTTTCAAATCAGTGACCAGGTGATACCGGCAGTTAATTTCCGGACGATGCGCATGCCCGCTGCCCGTGGACGGTCCAGCTCTCGCGGCGGAATCGGCGGCTGAATGGGTAGGTTCCTCCTCTTCTCAGGATCTTCTTCATTATCAGAATCCTCCTCTTCCATGGGTTCCTCTTCTTCCTCCATAGGTTCCTCCTCTTCTTCTGGTTTGTCTTCCTCCATAGGTTGTGGAGTTTCAATGTTCATAGAGGGCATCTTGAAACTTTCGAAAGGCATCATGATCCTCATCTTGGGCTTTCAGGATGGCCCTTCGTTATTCTTTGGTTGGGAGCTAACTTCATTCATGGTGGAGCTTCCGGTAAACCATCGGCATGGGTCGGAGTGACACTGCATCCAGTCAGAGGACGGGCTTCGTGGTTCTTCCTTTATGGGTCGGTTTGAAAGGAAGGCGTATGACGGATGTGGATTTGGCGGTACATAACCAGTTGGGAAATATTGTGATACCTCCGTGGGTTGATAAGTTGGGACCTCCGTTGGGTGGTATGTTGGTACTTCTGACGGTTGATACATTGGTATAGTTGGTGGATGATAGCTTGAATGCCTCGGTGCCTCAACACTTGGCTTCGGTGGACTATCGGGGATGTCGATCGGGTAGTGCCTACTTCCGGGATAGTATAAGGGTTTGGACAAGTCTCGTTCCACGTCTTGATCAAAGAACGCTTCGTAATATCCATCGCTCATGTTGTCTTCAGTGTAGGGTTTGACTATACCGGCTTCCTTGGCCTTGCGGACAAAATTTTCCATCATAGCTTTGAATGATATCTATTAATTCGGGTGGTTTAGAATATAGAGAGGGATAGAAAGGTTACCAGCCTATCTTATCCTTAAAACAAATAATCAAATAGTTTCCTATACTTTGATCGAAGCTTGGGTATTGTTTTATGATACCCAATTCGCTAAGATCGATGGCTCTGATACCAACCTGTCACACCCCCATCTTAGGCCTAGGAGTATGATCAATAGTTGGTACCACAAGTGTAAATAAATCAGAGTTACGTTAATTTAGCAGAAGTCTTATAAAACTTGTGGGTTTAATTTGTAAATATTTACATTAAACAAAAGTTGGGATTTTAAAAGATTCCCAAACTTAAGTACAAAAGATTACTTGTTTATGTTATACAAACCACCATTTTAATCTTATACAAAAAGAATCCGAGCCATCGGATATTAGTACTTCGTCATTTCCAAGCTCTAGCTTTGTTCATCTGAAAATGTAATAAAATACGTCAGCAACGAATGCTGGTGAACACGCTGACGCAAAAATATTTCTTTTACTTTATTACCCCTCGAGACTACGCCTGCCTCGGCCCAACGTGGCTTAGGAATAACAAAGTCAAATAACACATTATAAATATGAGCCTCTACTCTAGGTCACCTCAGCAAACACCGCAGCGTTCGACTTAGTTAAGTACCCGTAAATATACAAAACGGTCGTACTCCCTGCAGGAGAGCGTCCTACGACCAAGGGTGGTGCGATCATGCCCATACATCGCATAGTACCACCTATGTAAGGATCCAGACATACGTATACCACAGCCTGAGGGCTAGGTTCATACCCTTTATTTATGATGGGTTTAGAAACACATAGTTCCTTGTAAACAATTTCACAAAACAAGTTGACTCATTTTAAAATAAGTAAAAGTTTGGGGGCGTATTCACCTTCTCGCTTTAGGATCGGATTCACTCACCGTCCAAGGGTTTTTCCCTTGCTATCTCGCACCTATAGTACGAGTATAGCCTTCTCTTTTGGATCAGCTTCAATACACTGTCCGAGAGTCTTTCCCTCTTCCTTGTTATCTCGCACCTATAGTACGAGTATAACTTTTTGTTAGTCGGATACACGATCCGGCTTAAGACCTTTAGTCTTATATCTCAATCCTCGATTGAACCTTTAGTTCAATTCTTATTTACTTGAAACCCTTTAGTTTAAAAGTAAGTTATAAACCTTTAGTTTATATAGAAACCCGACGTTTCTTCTTCTCCAAGAAACGTAATCTTTTTCTTTTATTATTTAAGAATCCTCTTTATTCAATAAATAATATTTCATAACAAATAATATTTACATATATACTTACACACATATATATGTTATCAACAATATTCAATATCTATTCTTTTATTCATTTCTTTGTTATGTTTTCTTTTCTTTTCTTTTATCGAGGTATCGAGTATAACCTCGACTTAAGGCTTAAGCCTTGAATATAATATTAAATTATATTGAATTCAATATTACGCCTAACCTTAAGTGGCGTATAGAAACTCTAGGGACTCGAGCAGCACTCCAACGCCGCTTGATCTCTTTGGTCGTCAATCGATAACGCCAAACTTCAATTCTCAACAACACGCTTATCGAGATTCATTGCCATTATAACAACACCTTCTTTATTGAGTGTGGGTGGAGGGTGGTATAAACTTCAAGGAAACGTCGGTACACAAATGAAGGATCGAGACACGCTTTACGATGAAATATGGCACGTTTATCGAGGTGGATCGAGTATACGATTGTCGGGAAGTAGTGAGATATTAGAGAGAGAAGTGAGAACTGAGTTTGGATGTGAGAAAATGAAATCCCGGACCTTGCTATTTATAGACATAAAATTGGTCCCTATCGCGATACGCGATAGGTTCCTCAGCAGACCTATCGCGTATCGCTATATAGGTCTGCTGACTCACAGCGTAGACCTGCCACGTGTCGACACGTGGCAGGCACCGCTCCACGTGGCAACAGTGTTGCCACGTGGTGACACGTGCCGATAACCAGTGCCACCATGTGCCACGTGGCACACGTGTCACGTTGTGTCAGGTACCCCATCGCGATACGCGATGGGGCTCTCCTCTGACTCACACGTAGCGCGATGGGTCAGGAAATCAAAATTTTTAATTTAAACCCCCAACTTTAGAATTTGGTAATTTTAGTACCTAGACTTTGGAAAGTTAATACTTTGAACTCGAAATTTTCACGTTGTTACACCAAACCCGTTTTATAACCAAAACCCGTAACCCAATCCAGTTTCAATATCAAACCCGTAACCCAATCCAATTTCAATATCAAACCCGTAACCCAAACTCGTAACCCAAACCCGTAACCTAATCCAGTTTCAATATGAAACCCGTAATCTAAACCCGTAACCCACACCCATAACCCAAACCCGTTTTATAAGCCATACCCATAACCCAAACCCGTTTTATAACCCAAACCCGTAACCCGTTTTACTTACCTTGATGTTGCCGGGTCTGATCTGCAATATGTTATGTTAAATGGGAGACGATAGTAGCTGGAATGAGTGTGTTAGGGTTAGGTTAGGGTTTGTGTTTGTAATGTTTGAAAGAGTCACCAGACGGCGTACATAGTGTTTGAACATTGATCCGCCACTGATCGGCCGATATGTGACGGATTAAGTTTTTTTTTTTATTTAAGAGTCAAAGAAGCAATATAAAATGATATTATATATTCATAATATAAACTGATTTATACTACTAACAACACAAATTTGATATTAAACCAATACTAAATTATAAATTTGAATAATTACATCAAAAAACACTGGATATTACATCAAATTCTATACAGCGACTAATTCCTAATCATCTTCTTGTTTATTAGCAGTTCTTCTGGATAAGCACTCCAAAAATAGCATAAACACAACAGTTTTTTGCTGTGGCTTTCCACTCACCGGCAAGAAAGTCATCGGAATCTGTGTTGGCCCACGGCTACGGGTTTGCCCCACAAAAAAATGGGGTATAGTCATTAGGCCCGCGTATCTCTGACGGTCGCAGCATTCCAGTCACCTGCATGTCAAATCCGCCAGGATACACGGGATAACTTTAAATAATGTACCATATACAGAAACCGTTATGCCCGCATATCTCCTCCATCAGCTGTGGAGGCCCTTGCGACCTATCATGGAGTCGTTGACACCAAATTCATCAAAAAACAAAGATTGCTCGATGCACCCTACGTGGGCGCATCGGTGCCATCTTTATTGATACTGGAAACCCCATGAAGGTTGATACGGGACTCTATTTTGTGGCTGACCAGTGCTGATCCCCACAATCGCCACAATCCCCAATAAAGGACACTGTTGGGATTTATGAAAGGGGATTACTAAAGTGTTCCGCCAGCTCTCGACAGCTGCACTAGTAGAACATAAGTTCAAAATAGCATCTACACAGTCGCCATTATTAAAATAATATATATTTAATTTTATAAATATATATTTTTAAAATATATTTTATGTATATTATTTTATAATTACTATTAAATTAAAGTCACCACTATTATTTTTAATATGTATTTAGTTTTATAAATATATATTTTTAAAATTTATTTTAAAATATATTATTTCATAATTACTATTTTATAATTACTATTTCATAATTTTATAATAATAACGGACTCCAAAATAGCCTTTACACAGCCACCACTATTTCTGAACGAAGTTATTATGGCTGTGTAAATACTATTTTCGGACTCCGTCGTCATTACTTTCCACCAACATATAATTTTTTTATCTGGGCCTTTATTTTATAATAATAACGGACTCCAAAATAGCCTTTACACAGCCACCACTATTTCTGAACGAAATTATTATGGCTGTGTAGATGCTATTTTCGGACCTTGTCGTCATTATTTTCTGGTGGTGGTGGTGGTTTTGGAGGTATAATCTGGTGATGTTTTGAGTGAAAGGTTAAGCATTTTTGTGGTTTTGGTGAATTGAATGGTTATAACCCGTGGGTATTTAACATCTTCCAAAAATTGAAGAGATCAACCACTGATCGATCGATCAGCCACTGATCTGATCTACAGCAAGATGGCGGATCCGGCGATCAACGGCTGATCTGATCCACTTTTGGAAGATATTTCTGGTATTATTTAAATTATATATTTTATCATGTTATTTTTTATTTTTTTTTAAAATATATTATCAAAAATATTATTTAAAAAATATATTATTTTTAAATTATATATTTTATCATGTTATTTTTTATTTTTTTTAAAACATATTATCAAAAATATTTTTTAAAAAATATATTATTTTTAAATTATATATTTTATCATGTTATTTTTTATTTTTTTAAAAAATATATTATAAAAAATATTTTTTTAAAAATATATTATTTTAAATTATATATTTCTGGTGTTATTTTTTATTTTTTAAAAAATATATATTATCAAAAATATTATTTAAAAAATATATTATTTTTAAATTAAAAAAATATATTATCAAAAATATTATTTAAAAAATATATTATTTTTAAATTATATATATTAAGATGTTAATTTTTTTAAAAAATATATTATCAAAAATATTATTTAAAAAATATATTATTTAAAAGTTATATTATTTTTAAAAATATATATGATGATAACACAAACATGTTATTCATAATTATTGATAATAATACAAACATTTTATTCATAGTGTCTCAAACAGCTTACATATCATCCTAAATAAACTGGCTCGGAAACTTGCACTCACCAAGTTTCCTTATTCGCATATACTCTTTTATACGATCTTCGTACAAAGACTTCCATTTGTGTGCCGCTGCATTAGCGTATCCTTCCTATTGACGTGCTGGTAGCGGCACGGGAAAATTCCCTTATAATTATATTTTGAGCCAATGATTATCTTCAACATTTAAGACTGCTATTACCGGAATTTGAGATAGTGGTTCCAGACTCATTCTCATAGGGAAGTAGCTCTCACTGGAAGTCAGATGGAGATTGATTAAAACACAGTTATACGTCTGAGCCACTACGTGTCCGTGCCCAGGTAACCTAAACCAGCCACTCTTTTGCTGGAATAGAGGACACGTCGAGTAGTACAGGGACTCACGAACCGTGTCATAATTACCGGTTATCTCGTAGTTCAACCTGTGCCTCCACCACGATTGGTTAGTGTCCATCTCATTCCTCATACTCTCTCTGACCTCTTTCCAGTTCATTTGACGCATGCCTAAGCCGATAGCGATTGCTCTGAAACCGCAATTACCATCTGGCTTTACATCGCTTATTCCTGAGATGAACGGGTATACCCAGGTGGGAATGATGTGCCTGTAATTTTCTATGATTAGGACGTCCTCTGGGTTACGCAACAATGGAAAACCAAGATCGGTTGCGGTCTGTTGCTTTTTAAATGAACATTTCGGTGGTTTAGGTATCTTAAACCGGGGCTGAGACTGAGACTGGGAACACGACAACGAATGTGTGGGGATTTAGGGTGTTGATTCCCGTGACAGGGAGGGGGCGTACGATCTGTGTCTGTGGGGATCAAATGACGGGGAGGGGCGTACGATCTGTGTCTGTGGGGATCAAATGACGGGGAGGGGGCGTACGAGCTGTGTCTGTGGGGATCAAATGACGGGGACGGGGAGTACGAACTATGTCTGTGGGGATCAGTTGACGGGGACGGGGAGTACGAGCTGTGCCGAGGGGTTTCTCTTTTTTTGCCTTGTTGGTTTATATTTGGACGCCCCCTAAGGTCCTCTCGTTTCTCAGGCTCCTCCTTGTTTGATTTCCCAGGAAGAACAGACATTATCTTTGAGAACAGACTTTTTTTTTGCATCCGATTGTTTAGTCCTAGAACTTGTTTTTTCACATTTTCCAGTTCCGCCTCATAGTCTGGTTCTTCGTATCGAACAAACGTCGGGCTGAAATTGAGCTTCCTCCAAAAGGGGTCTATGTCTTTTAATGGAATACGTATATTGATAATAGTGTACCAGTTAAGCTTACAAGCACACGACACGCCCCAGGATGTTTGTAACCGGTGGTCGCATTCCGCCCCCGTATCTTGCAATGTGTCAAGCAAAGTCAGCTATTTGTCAAGTTTAGCGATAGCAAAAAGTGACACCCTATTATGTAGCTTTTCAAACAAAGTCAACTTATGGTACTTCTTGACCCTAACACGGGAGTCTTCAAGGGTCGCACTGATTTCTTCCATTTGGGAATTCACCACTTCAAGGGCAAACTACGCAATAGAGTCTAGCGAATTGTTCGGCCCCGGAAGGTATCTCTTCAAATTCCCGTGCTGGCCCTCTACTCTGTTTGTTGTATGCTCGCCGAAGTTTAGTCGGTCGTCAATCCAGCAGGACACAAACTTCTCTTTGTAGGGTACCAACCGGTTGCCGCGAATATAATACCAAGCCTCTACAAACAAATAATAAAAAAAACATTTTAGGCAATGTACAACTAGAATCTAAAATCATGTGTACATACGGGACATATAAAAAAAACATTTTACCACGTCTGCCGTGTCCAGCTTACGTTGCATCCATTTGACCGCAGCCGTACTCGAACATAGATTTTGTTGGCGACTCGTACAGTACTTTCCACCAGTACGAGAAGGATTCAAAGATATCTGTCTGAAAAAGACTCTTATGTTTTTTCTTTATGTTTTGGAAGATGTGCCATGTAACAAATCGATTTTTTCCGGATTTACATTTCAATACCCGACTCGCTTTTATGTTCGGGTTATTTTATATATGTCGCGTTCGTCGAGAAGATTAACTATTATTATATTATTACTTAATTAATTATATATTATATAAATATAACTTTCTTTCTTTGACAAAAACTACCCAAAATCAAACTTTAACCCATCTATGTTTCCACATTCAATCTTCAGGGACTTAAAAACAATTATTATATATTTATTTGTTATTGCTACCATCTGATCCGTTAACCCGATTCTTAACCCGGATCCGAACCCATAATCGCAACCCGTTTGTTAGCTTGAGCCTCAATTATCGTACTATACATGGAAATCAAATCATAGACTTGATTACACTTGCCTAATCGGCCTCACCGACTTGTTCAATTAGGAAAACAAAATCAATATTATACGAATTGATCGTATTATTCTACCGTATTTAACCCGTTTAAGTTTACACAAGAAAACGAGTTCGTTAAACCAATTAAATGTGCAGAAACAACTCTCTCAACCTCGAGATCGAAACCCCTAATGTCAATTTTATTATCGTCGTTCTTTGTTAGCCGTCCTTGATCCGTCTAAGCCGTCCACGATCTCATTCAATTAACCCATCATCAAGCATCCTCTAAGGTAATCAATTCATGATTTCAGTTCGCGATTTCATGCTTAATAAAAGCCCTAACGTTAATTAAACATAAAACGAATGGATTGATTGATTTAAGATCTAGGGTTTATATTAATTTTTGGGGGTTTCTGTCACTGCTGTATATAATAAACTGTATTCAACTTTAACTCAACTAACATGCTAGAGGAGTTGGGTTGTTGTTTGTGTGACAAGATGCTGAGCCTGCCAGGGGCGCAGGTTCGAGCCCTGGCCAGCCCAGTTTTGGGTATTTTATTTTTTGTTAATTATTTAAAGGTGTTTTATGAGTTATAAACATATTGTAATTAATATTAAATGTCAAATAAATGTTATAATTATTGTAAAACTTGTAACTAAATAATATTTTGTTAAAAAACCGACATGTTACCTAGTCACGTCTCCGAACTTTGGTTAAACACTATTTACATATAAATGTGTATATATATAATTGATATTGGGAAATCGATAAATGTTTAAGGATTTAAAAAGGTTTAGCTATTTAAAATACATAATTAAAAAATATATACTATTATTTGATATAATTAGTTGACCAAGTATTTTGTAAGTTAAATGTATTATTATTTATAAACTTTAAATAAAGTAATCTACCTTGAACATACGTCAAATCTTATATCTCTTTATAAAACCATCCAAAAGTTTATAGATATTCATTTGAGTATCTTAATTATAATTATAGTTATTCATAGTTAAAATATTTTAAGCTATAAATTATTATAAATATTTATTTACGTATCTTTTAGTATTTTATATAATTAAATCATACTATTTATGATAAAGTTTTGTTAATAAAATTAATAAACGAAATAATTAGCCTTTGTAAGATTTTACTCGATAATTAATTTCGAGCCTCTATTTAGTTTTAAACTCTTTATTCAATTCGTATTTATTCCACAACTATTGTTAATTAGGATTTCTCATTGATAACTTCCGAAGAGCGTAACACTTGTTCTTACCTCATTTCGCTTATATCTTGCTTATTGCTAAGGTGAGTAATCACTCTCCTTTTTACTTATTTTTTTTTACCTTTTTGGGGACATATGCGTATCGTATCATATTTATCTATTATCTAGTATTCAAAACCGCAACTGTTTAATCCTGGTGTGTATATCAGTTTATGCCTAACTTGCTATTTGCTTACTTGCTTTATTTGAACCGCATTCGGAGAGGTCCAACATATTCTCAGTCTAGTATGATCATACGACCGTCGTAGTGGCCGTAGTCCGACGCATTAACAATGGTTTCACCGACACCTCATTTGTGGTAACCAATGCCCATTCGTGGCAACGGTTTAGCCATTTCTTTATGTTTGATTGTTTGTGTATGTGTTATGGTTTAACTGTTTATCTCACCGGAACAGTTTGCATCTTTCTTTATATATTATATATATACTATTACTGTTGTGTCTGAAACTGGTGTTTTACTCACTCAACATGTGTTGTTGATAAAAATATATTTTATACGCATTTGCAGGTTATCAGCTTGGTTGTTTAGCAAGATGGAGATCACGTGGAGATGCCTTTTAGGATACAAATAATTAATCATTGTCGTAGTTTCTTTATATTTGATGTACTTAACTGTAATTGTTTCATTTAAATAAATTAAATAGATATTGTCATTTATTAATCTTGCTTGATAGTAACCTTTGAAAAGCTGTGAGCAATCAGTTCGCCCCGGCATTTCCGCCATAGGTTGGAGTGTGACAGATTGGTATCAAAGCCAGGTTTAAGATAGGTCGTTAGAGGTGCCTTAGTAACATGATTAGGAGCCCCATACGTGCTTATTTGTTTACCTGATGTGTTCTATTTGATTGTTTACAACTTACGTATTTGCCTTGTTAGATTAGTACTTATTTCACTTTAAAATTAATTGTTTATTTTATTTGTCATGCACACACACACACAATTCCGAAGCTATGCTTCACTCTCAAAATGTTTTATTACTCCGAGACTATGTCTCATTCTCAAAATATTTTTATAACTTCGAGGCTATGCCTCAATTTTATAATATTTATATTAAATGTTATTGGATTGTCTTTTATTGTCGGAAATTTTCTTATGAATTTCCTAGCTTTGTTTTTGCTCATTTTCACTTAAAACTAGGGAGTGTGACAATATTCCCCGCCATAATGGAAATTTTCATGCGACCGACACTTTAAGCGTTTGTTAAACGGTTACACCCTTTATTGTGTTTTATTGTTTTTACAATGTCTAGTCGGGTGTAAAACCCATGGGACGCCATGGACACGCCAACTGTACATTTGCACAATTTGTTATATTTGTGATATTTTGTTGGAACATTATCATCCGTGGTGATACACAAGATGTTTCAACTACTTGTGCTTGAGTTCGTTTATTCGTTATTTAGTTTGGTCGGTCAAATCGTCATGTAACGCTCATGGGCCAAAAAACTCAATTGATTCGTTGATTCGTAGGGTCATTCAAATTGCCATGTAATGCTCATGGGAGGCCGACTAACACATTTTTTTTGGTTTTGGTATGCTAATAAGTTGGGGAAACAAAATGCCATGGAAAGCTCATGGGAAACCCAACACCTCGAAGAACATTCGTTAATTGTTTTATTTGTTTGATTTTATACGAACCAATTTATGATTTGATTTAACTATTCAATTATTCTATTATTCTATTATTAAACTATTCAATTCCTTATTTACTAAATCATTTTTTTATCAAGATCTATTTATTCGATCTACTCATACACTCAAAACATTTTTATTCTCCTGATCGGATACAGACCCTTCATTCATCAAGACTCGGTTATCACGAGCTAACCAAAACAATTTACACTTATTAAAATCGGTTTTCACCTATTCATCTTATCACATTATTATAATGTCAATAACTTAATTAATTTAAATAATATAATACAGTTTAATACTCATGACATCATATACATAAACTATTAAACATATTTCCAGTATTCAACCTCAAAATGCTAGTTTGTTAAAACATGTCAAACTTTGATGGAACTCATTAACTCATCAAATTAACCATTGATTTTCAATTTGGATTCTAACTTATCCTTAAGTTATGAATAAACATCAGCATAACATATTTAAGTTTCGTTTTACACAATAACTCATATGAAATCTCCACAACTATCCAATCTTCTCATCAAATACATCTTTATTAATCATAGAATGTTTTCTTAACATGAAACAACACCAATAATTTATTTTCTATAACCGCCTCATGGTTACATGTTTAGTCAAGGAGATAACTCCCGCAATCTCTAAAATATAAACTCAATTTCTAAAACATATATACAATCAATTCAATATTGTTCATTAACTTCTTCGCCAATAAATTTAATTCATTTACCCCTACTTAATCTCATAACAACAACAACAACCGCAAGTCTAAACATCAACTATATGCTGTCAATCAAGTTAACAGTTAATCTCAACAAAATCTTAGCGTCTCAAACCAGAAACTTTACGTCAAAACTTCACTCGATATTCTTCACTTACCATCATTGTTCAATTCAATCCTCATATCGTTTTGTACCTAAAGTAATCATTTGATTATTTTGTTAATACTTTCCACCACTATGAAAATCCTAATCACCTACGCCATGTGTGTTCCCGACTAAATCATATTCATCAAGCTCAAAATTTTCAAACTTACTCTATTAAACCCTACTTTGCGACCTAATCAGAATATTTCAGTTCAATCAACTTCAATTATTCAAATTTTTACAGATTTAATTAATCAAGTTATTCATAACTAGGTTTATTTAGGAAGATGTTTTTGTCACTTTTATCTAAACATACTTTACCTTTCTCAATCATACATTATAATAAATCTTTACTCGGTTTTGGATTTACACAATTTCAATTCTA
The DNA here is from genome assembly GCF_021521415.1 of Bidens hawaiensis. NCBI lineage: Eukaryota > Viridiplantae > Streptophyta > Magnoliopsida > Asterales > Asteraceae > Bidens > Bidens hawaiensis. The sequence continues at coordinate 33,081 of NW_027505873.1, read as the reverse complement.
ATAATTTATAAATATGTTCACCCAACACAATTTAACTTTTCAAAGACAACTGGTTGCAGCACTATACTTTCAAAGGATTTTTGAAAATTTTAATATTTTATTTAAAACAACTCAAAAAAAAATAATAAAAAAATAAAATCATTTCATTTTTTAGCAATATTTTACGCAATGTACCCCCCCCCCCCATCTTATAAACTTTTACTTTTAATCCTCTTGATGCAATTCCTCACTTATTAAGAAAACATTATTATTTTCACATAATTAAACATTTTACTATTCTTATGATTCCCCAGTTTATCCCTCATCTTATAAACCCTCATTTTTTTTGTCCTCATAAAATGTCTCATTCAAGAAACCACCATCATCCTCGACGTCAATCGTTTGATTCTCACAACCACTGTATGGCTGCATGTATCGCCAAAGAGATAGCTGCTACGATCCCTCGGATAGTGACCCGAATTCAGGACATCAATGCATCCGATTCAACTTTTCCCACCAATTCCTCCACTGGTGACTACAAACCATTTACCTCCACTCATCCTCACAACAAGAAACGTTAGAACCTTGCTGCAACAAATCCTACCCACCCGCAAGTCTCCTCAAACAAGAAACCTTACGTCGGTCCTTTTCCGTCATGCACCACTTGTAATTATCATCACTCGGTTGAATCCCTATGTCGTCATTGCACCAATTTAACCGTTATGGCCATCTTGCTGACACCTGCCAGGTCCTGCCGACTGCACAAGTTGTTCCACGACAACCTACCCCTCTTTCTCAACCCGGTGTTCCTAATATCCGTGCTTGCTACCATTGTGGAAACCCAAATCACCTCCGTAATGCATGCCCTCAACTCACCAAGCTCATCAAGCCCAATCTACAACTACACCATACTACTTGACCCATGCTTACGAAGCTCAAACTCATCAACCTCATGTCCCTCAAGCTCCTCCCATCAATCAAGGTCACCTTTACTTAACCCAACACTATCAGACCCCACAACCGCAAGCTCAAGTTTACCAAACATATTTCGACCAAACAACTCTCTTGCAAACCGTCCAAGCTCCAGTTTTCCAAGCAATCCCGAATCAATCGACCTCAACTGCTTCTATTTCTGCAACTCCTCATGGTGCCTCAAATCACGTCAATTAAGCTACTCAATGATATTGAAAACCTTTGCCGTTCCCTTTATCTATCTTAATTTATTTTGCCTTTAATTAATTACGTATTGTAACGCCTCTTTATGACTTTGAACTATTTCCCCATTTGAACTATTTATCTTCTTTCTCTTGAATGAAGTCCCTTCTGTTTAAAATGATTGTTTACTAAAGCTCACTTCTATCTTATTTCTTTGCCTTCATTATCCTTAACTATTTATAAGCTACTCTTCTTAAACTTTAAATACTTATATCCTTACGTTTAAAAGTCATCTTAAAATTTCTTTGCTTTATTAAAATTCACAAAAACTTTTGAAATTATTTTATACATTGGTGACTTTCTAGTGTTGTAAATTAAAACTCCTTAAAACTTTTGCTTCCTTAAAGTCATGTTTTAATCAAACGTTTTGTAAAACCACACGATGGGACGAATCATGTGGACCATCCGACGATGAAAATAATTATGGTCCAGAACATAATTATCAAAGTCCTCACATGGAAATCATGAAGCGTAAAGTTGTGTGTCATAATATAAAATTGAAAGTAGTTGGGAAAACGATACAAATGTAGAAATGATAAGGACATGGTGGATACGCCACTGGTACATCCTATATATAAGTGCCCTTATCGGATTGCATTTGGAGCGTTATTTTAACCATTCAAAGTTCGGTGTTATGATAAATTTTTAAATTTTATTTTATAATTTTCTTTTCTTTGAATTTTAATGGTGTTGTTATAGTATTTTTTAATTTCGAGACGAAATTCCCTAAAGTAGGGGAGTCTATAACAAATCGAGTTGTTCCGGATTTATATTTCAATACCCGACTCGCTTTTATGTTCGGGTTATTTTATATATGTCGCGTTCGTCGAGAAGATTAACTATTATTATATTATTACTTAATAAATTATATAGTATATAAATATAACTTTCTTTCTTTGACAAAAACTACCCAAAATCAAACTTTAACCCATCTATGTTTCCACATTCAATCTTCAGGGACTTAAAAACAATTATTATATATTTATTTGTTATTGCTACCATCTGATCCGTTAACCCGATTCTTAACCCGGATCCGAACCCATAATCGCAACCCGTTTGTTAGCTTGAGCCTCAATTATCGTACTATACATGGAAATCAAATCATAGACTTGATTACACTTGCCTAATCGGCCTCACCGACATGTTCAATTAGGAAAACAAAATCAATATTATACGAATTGATCGTATTATTCTACCGTATTTAACCCGTTTAAGTTTACACAAGAAAACGAGTTCGTTAAACCAATTAAATGTGCAGAAACAACTCTCTCAACCTCGAGATCGAAACCCCTAATGTCAATTTTATTATCGTCGTTCTTTGTTAGCCGTCCTTGATCCGTCTAAGCCGTCCACGATCTCATTCAATTAACCCATCATCAAGCATCCTCTAAGGTAATCAATTCATGATTTCAGTTCGCGATTTCATGCTTAATAAAAGCCCTAACGTTAATTAAACATAAAACGAATGGATTGATTGATTTAAGATCTAGGGTTTATATTAATTTTTGGGGGTTTCTGTCACTGCTGTATATAATAAACTGTATTCAACTTTAACTCAACTAACATGCTAGAGGAGTTGGGTTGTTGTTTGTGTGACAAGATGCTGAGCCGGCCAGGGGCGCAGGTTCGAGCCCTGGCCAGCCCAGTTTTGGGTATTTTATTTTTTGTTAATTATTTAAAGGTGTTTTATGAGTTATAAACATATTGTAATTAATATTAAATGTCAAATAAATGTTATAATTATTGTAAAACTTGTAACTAAATAATATTTTGTTAAAAAACCGACATGTTACCTAGTCACGTCTCCGAACTTTGGTTAAACACTATTTACATATAAATGTGTATATATATAATTGATATTGGGAAATCGATAAATGTTTAAAGATTTAAAAAGGTTTAGCTATTTAAAATACATAATTAAAAAATATATACTATTATTTGATATAATTAGTTGGCCAAGTCTTTTGTAAGCCAAATGTATTATTATTTATAAACTTTAAATAAAGTAATCTACCTCGAACATACGTCAAATCTTATATCTCTTTATAAAACCATCCAAAAGTTTATAGATATTCATTTGAGTATCTTAATTATAATTATAGTTATTCATAGTTAAAATATTTTAAACTATAAAGTATTATAAATATTTATTTACGTATCTTTTAGTATTTTATATAATTAAATCATACTATTTATGATAAAATTTTGTTAACAAATTTAATAAACGAAATAATTAGCCTTTGTAAGATTTCACTCGATAATCAATTTCGAGCCTCTATTTAGTTTTAAACTCTTTATTCAATTCGTATTTATTCCACAACTATTGTTAATTAGGATTTCTCATCGATAACTTCCGAAGAGCGTAACTCTTGTTCTTACCTCATTTCGCTTATATCTTGCTTATTGCTACGGTGAGTAATCACTCCCCTTTTTACTTATTTTTTTACCTTTTTGGGACATATGCATATCGTAATATATTTATCTATTATCTAGTATTCAAAACCGCAACTGTTTAATCCTAGTGTGTATATAGCAGTTTATGCCTAACTTGCTATTTGCTTACTTGCTTTATTTGAACCGCATTCGGAGAGGTCCAACATATTCTCAGTCTAGTATGATCATACGACCGTCGTAGTGGCCGGCGTCCGACACATTGACAATGGTTTCACCAACACCTCATTTGTGGTAACCAATGCCCATTCGCATGGCAACGGTTTAGCCCTTTCTTTATATTTGATTGTTTGTGTATGTGCTATGGTTTAACTGTTTATCTCACAGGAACAGTTTGCATCTTTCTTTATATATTTTATATATACTATTACTGTTGTGTCTGAAACTGGTGTTTTACTCACTCAACATGTGTTGTTGACAAAAATATATTTTATACGCATTTGCAGGTTATCAGCTTGGTTGTTTAGCAAGATGGAGATCACGTAGAGATGCCTTTTAGGATACAAATAATTAATCATTGTCGTTGTTTCTTTATATTTGATGTACTTAACTGTAATTGTTTCATTTAAATAAATTAAATAGATATTGTCATTTATTAATCTTGCTTGATAGTAACCTTTGAAAAGCTGTGAGCAATCAGTTCGCCCCGGCATTTCCACCGTAGGTTGGGGTGTCACAAATTTTATTGTAATATTGTAATATTCTAACAAAAAGTACCTGCATGGGGGTGTCACAAATTTTATCTTGGTCATCAACAAGCTTCACAATGTTGTATATGTCCCTAGTAATACATTTGTTACCGGGAAAGCGTTGCTATATGGCTGACTTAATTTTAATAGGCCTTAGACCTTGCCTATGCAACGTCGCAACCATATCAATTTCCTCGTCGGTCAGTTTCCTTAGTGCCGGGTGCCCCTCCTCAAACAAAACGGGATCGTGGTTGTGCGTCTCGTTGACAACCTCTAGCTTCCAACAATCACCTGGCGCGTTGTACCCCTCGACAAGTTTAAATGGACAACTCCTTTTAATACTCCCGGTATGCCTCACCCTTGCCTTGAGTTTTGGGTCCCCACCTCGATTGCATATAAGTTCAACACTTTTGTTCCTTGAATGTTGGATAGAGGTAACACAACCATGCTCCCGTCCTGTCTTCTTAACCCAATCCACCAACTCAGCAACAGAATTAAAATACTGATATCAAGCAATGTAAATTAAGTAATATTTAGTAACGTCTTGAAAAAGAATAATAATAAGTTTTTTTTTGTTTACAAAAAAAGGTCATACAATTAGTTACATAAGAAAATGTCGCCTCCCGTATGTAACGATCACCATCATCATCATCATCATCATCATCAACATCGTCATCGCCTCCTTCGCCGTGAGCCTCTTGAATGCCATCAACGATGTTGCTCATGACTGGTCTTGACATGTATGGTTGCTCTCCTAAAGGTAATTGGTACGAATTCTGGGTTCCATAATACGGACCGTCTACATGTAACTGCTGCGAAGACTGACCATAAGGCTCCTCGACTCTGGAATCATATGTATTCGGCGATGTCCTATTATCCTCCGGCCACGAAGGGTGACTACCGCCGTATATGATATACCCCTGATAAAATATAATGGCAACGTATAATATTTTAAAAATAACTAACGCGCTATTGTACTATATAAATACACTAAATAACCTGGTCAGGATTTGGTAACTCGTACTGCTTGATATTTCCATACCCCGGCTCATGGTTCGAGTCGGGAAGTTCATTCAAATCTGGCAAACCCGACTGCTCTGGCTAATCATTGTATGCGTAGCCCGACTACTCCGGCTGATCGTCGTTCCGTCACCAAACAAAATATCATATAAGTCCATATTACTTTCTATATTTTAACAAACAAATATAGAAACATGAATAATATATATATATATATATAAAGGGAGACAGAAGCCTTAAAATTAAACTACTGACTTGATCCGTGGCGTATCGGCCGATCAGCTGCTGATCGTGTACGATGTATGACTGACTTGATAGTCCGAGGTTGACGTGTACGTAATATGTGGCGGATCGCCCGATCAGTCACGGATCGGGTACAAACATAATAAGAAAAAAGCTTTTGACATAATACGACAAAAAAGTGTGATCAGCCGCTTATCGACCGACCAGCCACGGATTGGGTGGGTGTTTTTAATTTTGGGTGGTGTCTCTAGTAGGGCCCGTTTTTTTGGGCGCCGTGGGGCACGGTCCAAGGAAGGGCGTCGTGGGTAGGGTGGTTCCAACGGCCGGCGCCGTTTGAAAATTTGGTGGGTCCCCTCCCCCCTCCAACGTTCATAAACGGCTAGTTTTTTAAGAAAAAAAACTAATTCTTTTATTTATAAATACTAACCCATTTTATCATTTTCACTCAAAAAATATCAAATTTCAATCAAAAAACCCCTCAACTCTATACCATGGATCCCTTCTCACATTTCACAAGCTCGAGCTCAAACCTGAACCCAAACCCAAACCCGAACCAAAACCCGAACACGAGCTCGAGCTCAAACCTAACCAAAACGCGAACAACAACCCAAAACCGTGGGATCCGGCTCAAAGGTGGTGGGCTAGTATGATCGCAAACAACAATGATCCTACAAACCCTTACTATGCCAACCAACATCTACTCGTCATGCCTCCAAACGTACAACCGTTTCCCAACGATATGTTTTATCGAATGCCAATGTCGTTTATGCCTCCGCCACCACAAACCCCAACACCCCAAACCTCAATACCCGAAACCCAAGTTCTCGAAACCCAAGTTCCCGAAATCGAAGTTCCCGAAACCCAAGTTCGTCGCAAACGAAGCCATAAAAAGAAGTTGTTGCCGATCAAACATCAACCGAAATGCACGACAAGAAAATGTGGGAAGACGATGAGGAATCGGCGTTGGCGCAAGCGTGGATCGACTCATCCAAAGACTCAGTCTTAGGTGAGGGTAAACGCAGCGCGATATTTTGGGCAGAAATACGTGGAAAGTTCTTTGAGATAATGGGTCGAAGTCACTACCGCGGGGATGATTCCGTCTTCAACAAATGGAAGGCAATGGTTTTAAAAATGAATCACTTCTCCACAATTCACACTCGCCATAAGAACAACTTAGGAAGCGGCAAGAACGACGCCGACATACTTAAGGCTATGTTGAAACAATACAAGGGCCTTCATGGTCACAACTTCAGTATGGGGATGTCTGAAATTTGGAAGAAATGCACAAGCTTGCCAAAATGGCATCTGATCCTGACATCTTCACCGCGACCGTCCAAATGGTCAAAAACAACGTCTACTTCGGCCGATTAATCTCCGTCTCAAGTCGGGTCGGATGCTCGTTCTCAATTTAACTTAAATGAGATTGATCCCGAATTTGTTTTTGATAAACCAGATGAGTTGCCACGTCTGCTAGAGGTGGGGGGTCTTCGTCTAGAACGACATCCTCGTTGAGTTCCGACGTGAGCGCGCGGTTTGACAACTTGGAGCTTGCATTTAAAGAGTTTCGCGAGGACAAAAAACACTCGAAAGAGGAACTCAAGATAATACACGAAGAAAGAAAAGCGATGCATGCGGAATACAAAGCCATGCATGAAGCAAGAAAGAAGGCTAAATCGGAGCCGCAACGAGAGAAGGACTTCAAGCTCCTCGCAAAGGATTTCTCGCTCCTAGATCCGGCCACGCGGGCGTTTTTGGAGAAAAAAAAAGCAAGGATAATGACAAAATACGCAAACGAGTACTCGGACGCCGAATAGTAGTTTAATTAAGTTTCCAAATTTATTTTTTTTATTTGTATGTTTTTTTGTTTAATTAAGTTTGATTTTTATTATTTAGTTTAATATAGTTTGTATTTTATTATTAAAATTTGTTGGTTTATTAAATTAAAAAAAATTAAGGGGCTTCGAAGCCCCCGCACCATATAGGGGCATCTTTGGGGTGGGGCTTTGAAGGCCCCAGTGCCCACGTGGCGTTGACGTGGCACTGGAGAGGGGCTTTGAAGCCCCTCACCATAGAGGATGGTCTTAGAGAAGGTAGATATCATTAGAAAAAAAAAACTAGTCAAATAATATGATAATTATCATAGCTGAAGTTTGACCTTCATCTTCTTCATTAACGAATCCAGAAAATAACTCACCTTCCAAGTTCCAATCTGCCATGGTTGAGATCAAGATTTTTGTGAATAAATTTTTTTAAAAAAATAAACAAATGAGTAATGAACATATTCCATCGTAGAAAGAACTATGGCTTCGTAAAGACTTTGTAAATTAAACAAACGATATGAACATATTGACAACAATACAAAGGGGGTGTTTGGCCTAGCTTCTATTTTTAAGCTTATGCTTATATATAAAATTAGCTTATAGCTTTTTTTCTATTATTTGATAAGCTCTTTTTAAGTGTTTGGATTAGCTTATATTCTATAAGTTAATTATGTGTCTTAATAAGTTGTTAAATCCAAAATTCTGTAATTTGTTAGAGTAATAATTACTAATCCACCACCATTTGAAAACAAATGTGTAATTTACACCCTTAAACAAATAAGCTTCTAACAAATAAGCTAAAAAAGCATCTTCAAATAAGCTTCTTCAAATGGGCTTATATAAGCTAATAAGCTTAAGCTTAAAAAGCTAAGCCAAACACCAAGTTAAGCTTATTTTGTAAAAAAAAGCTATAAGCTTTGTTAAAAAAGCTAGGCCAAACACCCCCGGAAATAGACAATGTTAACAATTTGAACAAAACTAACAAGAACCTTGAATCTTCAAGGGTCCAAATGCACATAATAAAGTATTTGAATGAAAATAGCATGAGTGATTAAACTTTTATGACAAAAATGACACTTATATATTACTATTACTAATAGATATAAATGACAACTTTGGTGCCACAAGTGCCCTATTGGGCCACTTGGCGGCACTTTAGTGGTCGAAAGAATTTTGTTTTTTTTTGTTTTTTTTGTTTTTTTAGGTCCAATACCGTAACAAACATAACGTAAATCGACCGAATGACAATTTTTTTCTTTATTGTTTTAATTTTGGTACCATAACGAACGTGATATAAACCAACCGAATTTGCATAATCTCACTACATTTTTTTTTAGTTTCAGTAACGTAACGAAAACCGACAGAGTGCTAAATTTGTTATGATTTAGTTATGATAAGTAACAAACGTGACGAAGACCAACTGACGGCTCATCGTCTCAACACCAGCGATTGACAACGCTGAGGTTTTACCAACGCTCGGCGTTTACCGACCAAAATCCCCATTGGGCCACACCAGTTTTTATATATATTTTTTGTTTTAGTTTCAATACATAACGTACGTAACCAAAATCGATCAATTCGCGTTGACTTACCACATCAACACCCGTGACTGACAACGTTTGGGTTTTACCATCACCTAGGTTTTACCTACCTGCCCCTGCGCAACGTGCCGGGTGAGCTACTAGTTATTTTCTATAAACTAAAAATAAAAATAACGTGTCCAACTAATATCGCCGTATCATCGAAATCTTCTATTCCAAATTATCAAACTTTATAATCTATAATATATAAAAACGAAAACAATAAAATCCTACGTGTCGCGATGTGGTCGCTTCCCCTTTTTTTGGAGTCACCAGATTTCCTTGATTTTTCAATGGAGGTTTCTCATGCATTTGACCCGAATTCATGGGTATGGGTTTAATCAAACCCATATATTTCTTAAACAGGTTATAACATCTCATTAAATTAAAAATTAATCTTACCAAATATTTGATATAAAAATCCTCTAAAGTAGGGATATACTAAAAATTAATATCTGATTTATTTAAAAAAAGATATAATTATTTATAATTAAAAAAACCAATTTTATAGTAAAAAAAATAAACGGGTCTTCGGTCTCATTAAACAATATAGCTTTTAAACCGGGTTATAATATCTCATTTATTTGTGAAACAATTTATCATCTAACCATAAGTATATAATTAACTTTCAAACAATAAAAAAAATAAAAATTTAAAACATAAATAAATATTAGAAACAAATAATATAAAACAACCCACGTAAACAAACATTTAAAAGCTTTATGATTGTTTCTTACATTTACTCAAACCACCATATTGTTTTATTTGTAAATGAAGATTTCAAGTGCATTTGACCCAAATTCACGGTATGGGTCTCACCATACCAAGATAACCTTAAACGAGTTATAACATCTCACTGTTGTAAAAATAATCTCACCAAGTATTTGATATGCAAATCTTATAAAGTAGAGATATACTAAATATTAATATCCAATTTTTTATAAAAAAATATATTATTTATAATAAGAAACAATTTTACAATAAAAAAAATAAGCGGGTCATGAGTCTCACCAAACCCATAACTTTTAAACGGGTTATAAAATGTCATTTATTTGTGAAACTATTTCATCATCAAACCCTAAATATATTATTAACTTTTTTATAATACATAAATTAAAATACAAAAAAAAATATTAGACACAAAAAAGAAACACAACCCCCGTAATACGGGGAATAAAAACTAGTTATCAATAAAAACCATATCATTAACATGACTTCTTCTTGATTGAGTACATTTATTCAACAACACACGTTTTTGAGTTTTTCGCTTTACCAAGATTAGGTAGTTCATTAGGGTTTTAACTTTTAAGCATTAAGTCTCCACATAATCTATTCCCAAATTCAACAAAGAAGATATGAGAAGATATAGGTTCTGTGACCAGATCAAACAACACAACAAACTAAGTACTAGTCGTCTTGGATCAATATCTCAACTAATTGGCGGAAATAACTAGCTAGGACCGAGATCTCGGATCTTGTGGTGTATGGTATATAGGCCGAAAGTTAGAGAAGGATGAGGGAGAGAGAGTTTACTAGGACCGAGATCTCGGATCTTGTGGTGTATGATCTATATTGTTTGATGTAGAAATCATTCTATAATTATGTAAATTGAGATTAAATGAGTATAAATAATAAGTTGTGTAAATTTCTTATTAGTTATTAAGGAAATAGTGATATTTGACAAAAGTTATGCTAGCGTTAGTCATGACTTAAGGATAAGTCAGAATTTAAATAAGATAATCTATACGACAATTTGTTAAATAGATGATATAATCAATGAGGTGATTTGATATGAGATTTTTTCGAAGCATAACAAATTAAAATGTTAGTACTTAAAATTTGAGGGTGATAACTGAGATGTAATTGATTGTTATTGGGGGTATTGAGTTACTTGTGATAAGTTCGTTAATTGATAACGAGATAATCGTAAACATGAGGGATATTGTTAAAATATTAAGGTATTTAATAATACTTTTATTATATTTGATAGTTTAATAATGTTATAATACGCGTATGAGAAAAATAGTTATTAATTGTTCTTGATAATTTGTGAATGTGATAATATGAGTGCGAGATGACCGATTAGATAATTAAATAGTAAGTTGTTTAGATGGACTTGTGCTAACGGAGTCCCAGTGAGTGAATGATTTGTGCTCCATCATGAGGATAAAAATATTTGTGAGTATGTGAATGAATTGAATCAGTAAGTCTTGATCCAATGTAATTGAATAATTAAATAATTGAGTAACTAAATCATATAATAGGTTGTTTCGAATGAAATCAAATGTACAAACAACTAAACAAGTAACGAAAGTTTCAATTAAGTAATTAAGTCAACTGATAACTTGTTTCAAATAAAATCAAATACATAAACAAATAATAATAAATAACGTAAGTTTATCGATGTATCACCACGCGTGATAATGCTCCAACCAAATATAGTAAATATAATAATTGTGAAAATGAATAGTTGGCGTGTTCATGGCGTCCCATGGATTTTTCACCCGACTAGACATTTAAAAAGTAATAAAATAATAAAACGCAGTGGAAAAATGTAACCGTTAACTGATTACGTTAAACACTTAAAAATGTAAAAGTAAAACTTAGAGAAATCCTAAAAGAAAATTCCCGTCAACGAAAAACAATCAACAAAAATTTAAATATAAATATATATCATGGGAATGAGGCATTGCCTGGGAGCTATAAAAATATTTTGATGGTGAGACATAGTCTCGGAGTTGTGTGTGCATGACAGTAAAATAAGCATTAAACTAAGCAGTTAAATAAGTACTTAGTCTAGCAGGTAATTACGTAAGCTGTAAACAATTAAATATAACACATAAGGTAAACAAATAGACACGTATGGGGTCCTAAGCATATTTCTAGGACTTTTCTAACGACCTATCTTAAACCTTCGGCTCTGATACCAATCTGTCACACCCCAACCTAAGGCGGAAATGCCGGGGCGCGAACTGATTGTCACAGCTCACAAGGTTACTATCATGAAATTGTAAAGTGACAATATCTAATTAATTTATTAATTGTCAACGAACATTTAAGTACAACAAAAATAGAGAAAATTACAATACAAAACCAACTATTCTTGTTTATGTTTAACATCCTAAGGTCATCTCTACGTGAGCTTCAGTTCGATAAGCAATCCAGTCTATAACCTGCAAATGCGTACAAAATATATGTTTGTCAACAACACATGTTGAGTGAGTAGATCACCAGTTTTGACACAAACAAAAATGGTAATAATATATAATGATATAAGTGAATAAAAAAATAGGCAAAACTGTTATCTGTGAGTATAAACAATTAAACCATAGCAGATACATAAACAATCAACCATAAAGAAAGGGCTAAACCGTTGCCATGCGAATGGGCATTGGTTACCAAAAATGAGGTGTCGGTGAAACCATTGCCAATGCGATCGGGCTCCGGCCACTACGACGGGCGTATGATCATACTATAATGAGATTATGTTGGACCTCTCCGAATGCGATTCAAGTAAGCAAGTAAGCAAATAGCAAGTAACCTGCAATCATTCAATTGATACACAGCACAAAGGTCACAGTTTGCGTTTGAGAAATAATAAGATAGATAATACGATAAATGGTACGCAAGTGTTCCCAAAACATTTGAAAACAAGTAAAATAGGGGAGTGATTACTCACCTGATAAAGTAGAACAAGCGATAATGAAACGGTGATAGAAACTAAGTTAAATGAGTCCGAGCTTCTCGGGATGCGATGACAAGTGTTCCCCCGAATTGAATATAAACCCTAGATCTTAAATCGTTCAATCCATTGTTTGTTTGTTTAATTAATGTTAGGGCTTTCATAATACGAATCAAAACGAACTTATTTCAATGATTAATTACCTGTGGAGAGGATTGCTTGATGGTGAACAATGAACAGAGCAGTCGGCCCTAAACTCGAACGCGAACCGGACCAGCAGACGCTTTTAGGAAAATTAATTACAGGGGTTTCGGTCGCGAGGGTTAAAAGAATCTATACGCGAGTTTAATTGTATTATTATAGAGCCTAGGTAGTGATTTGATGATTGATCAAAGTCGGTTCGTTTAAAAATAGGAAATTCGTATATTATGGACATAATTTCCTAATTAACAGTGTCGGTAGCGATCATTTAGACATCACAACAATTTACCAAGATCAATTCTAAAAATACGACGAAGTTTAAGCTACAAGTTATTATCTGGATCGCGGGTTTAGTATGAAAACGGGTTTATGGTTATGGTTAATGGGTTTGGGTTTGGTAAAGGAATATAATATAAAAAAAATAATAATAATCAGATTTGCACTTTAGTCCCTGAGGTTCTAGTGTGGATACATATTGAGTTAAATCATTAAGTTTAGGGGTAAAAATGTGTATGATGGGAAGTTTGTATTTGATAATTTATTAATTATAATAAACAACAATAATAAAATAATAATAACTCGATAAATATGATGTTTTATTGATTAAGATTTTCCGAACTTATAAACGGGTCGGGTAACGATTAAAATAATAATATAAAAATCTGAGTTGTTACAGTCTACCCTACTTTAGAAAATTTCGTCCCGGAATTAAAGAATAATATAATAAAGCCATTACCTTTTGAGGAAAGAAAAAAAATTTTAAATATAATTTTTACAATTAATCATAATACAGAACTTTGACTAGTTAAAGTAACGTTCCAAATGAAAATCCGATAAGTGCACTTATATATAGGATGTACCAGCGGCGTATCCACCATGTCCTTATCATCTTTACATTTGTACCGTTATCTCAACTACTTTTGGTTCTAGGTTATGACACACATTGCACGCATTATGATTTCCATGCGAGGACTTCGATAATTATGTAGGCCTCCATAATTACTTAGGTCGTCGGATGGTCCACATAACTCGTCCCATCGTGTGGTTTACAAAATACTTGAAAGGCATGATTTTGTGAGAAAAGTTATTAATTTATTATAAATATGAGAAAAGTGTTAACATATTATAAGACTATTAGGAGTTGATTTATTATAAGTGTAAAATCTCAAGGTTTTATAAAATATTTCTAATAACGCAATTTAGTTGAACTTTCAAATTTGATTAATGAAATTAGGGAAAATTTTAAAGTAACTTAAAAGTTTGGAGAAACGGAAACATTGAAATTGGGATATATGATGCGTCGACAAGATCGATTGTGAAGAAAGAGAGTGGGGATACGAGTCAACTAACAAATTTATGTGGACTTACAGAAAATTCTATCACTGTAAGGATAACATTAACAAAAGTTTATGAATGAATTAATTGATAATTGTAGACGAATAATAGCCTGTGAATTTTTTAAATATTGCAACATTCGAGGTAGAATTCATAAGACCGTGAGTAAAATGTGAACAAGATTAAGCGAAGACTTTGAGGGGTTTAGTTTGGTTTAATGAGAAACTCATGAAATTTAAAGAGAACTTTATACAGCATTAAAATATTGTAGTTGTGTATTTAAGTTGAGGTAAATTAATATATTAAAGTACTGGTAGTAGTAATTGAGAATGCAAAAAAAAATATTAATGTAAACATCTATGTGTACAAACAAAGTGTAAATAGATGAAATTGGGAAGCGGATATTCACGAATCACCGCAGGTTTTCGACAACAATCGTGCAAATGTCATTAGATAATAGTGAAAATTAATAATAAAATTTCAATTAAATCACCGTGGGAATGCAATGAAATTCGTTTTTTTTTAAATAATGAAAATTAATTTAAATAATGGAAAATAAAATACCATAGCGGAAATAATTTTGTTTAAATGAGGGCAAGTTCAATTAATAATAAAACTATAACAATTCAATTTCAACGAAAACGAAAAATATATTTATAAGATGAAAGGTAAATTGTAACGCATGAGATCAATAAATACACGACGTACAAAAATGTTAAAAATCCAAGTTGAGAGTAGAAATTGACACGTTGTCAATAATTTAATAAGCAAACAAGGTAAATGAGAAAAGACAAATTAAATAATATGGTCAACTATTAACTTACTGTCGAAATTGTGTCTTTTATAATTGGAAAAAAAAATGTTTCGATTTATGAGGATCTAAATATTTTGATCAGTTGACGAAATGTTAATGAACCAAATCCTATAATTTTGATTAAGTAAAACCAATCGTATAGATAAGTGCGGCAACCAACGATATTGATCTTTGGAAAGATAAGAAAAATTTTATTTTATGCGAAAAAGATACTTAAAATGATGGATTTTCCAAGTTGGGTTTGTTCCAAAATAACTAATTTAGACAAATAATCGTTTAAGGTATAATTGAATACAAAATACGTTTAGGCGAAAATGATGAAGACGATAAAAATCTTCTTTGTGAAAACATAACTACGATTAGTTTAATATAAAACACCTTTGTTAATTGAGCTTATGAAAACTTAAATAATTGAGATCGAATGATTTGGGGTACCCGAATAGGTTAGTGAAAATGAGGTTTGACTAAGGTAAGCTTGATGAAATTAAGTCTTGCGGGTCTAGAATCGAATAAGCGAGAACGACCTTGTTACATGAAGAAAGCCTGTGAGGCATAGGGTTGGTAGGTTTAAGCTAAATGAGCATGGGTAGTATGGTATGGTGCCGGTATAATTTAATCTCGGCGTGAATGAGTAAAGAGCAATGTGTTGCGTAGGTGATTAGGGTCTCCATAATTGTAGAAGGTATGTGTAGCAAGTGTATAAAGCTAAGTCGACAACATAGATCGTTGTGGGATGTCTTGTGTCGTAGGCAGTATACGACAAGTGTTAACGGGATAACCATAACGGTTATAGTAAGTGTAAGAATGACACAAGGATTGAGTCGGATGACGAAAGTCGCGAATAAGACGTAACGAGTGTATTCTGGTGTAAGGTTTCTTGTTTGGGACACTATGATTTCGTTGAGATTGATAATTGGTTTACTTAGTAACCTAAACTCGATTATTAAGCTTGCGCTTGTTATTATCGTTGTTATGAGGGTGAGTAATGGTAAATGAATCGAAATTTCTCTGAAAGAAATTATTGAACAAGATTAAATGGATTGTATTAGTGTTTTGAGTAGAATTTATGCCCTAGAGATTTTAGGAGTTATCTCTTTAACTGCACTTATGGTCATAAAGCGGGTGTAGAGAATATATGATCTATATTGTTTGATGTAGAAATCATTCTATAATTATGTAAATTGAGATTAAATGAGTATAAATAATAAGTTGTGTAAATTTCTTATTAGTTATTAAGGAAATAGTGATATTCGACAAAAGTTATGCTAGCGTTAGTCATGACTTAAGGATAAGTCAGAATTTAAATAAGATAATCTATACGACAATTTGTTAAATAGATGATATAATCAATGAGGTGATTTGATATGAGATTTTTTCGAAGCATAACAAATTAAAATGTTAGTACTTAAAATTTGAGGGTGATAACTGAGATGTAATTGATTGTTATTGGGGGTATTGAGTTACTTGTGATAAGTTCGTTAATTGATAACGAGATAATCGTAAACATGAGGGATATTGTTAAAATATTAAGGTATTTAATAATACTTTTATTATATTTGATAGTTTAATAATGTTATAATACGCGTATGAGAAAAATAGTTATTAATTGTTCTTGATAATTTGTGAATGTGATAATATGAGTGCGAGATGACCGATTAGATAATTAAATAGTAAGTTGTTTAGATGGACTTGTGCTAATGGAATCCCAGTGAGTGAATGATTTGTGCTCCATCATGAGGATAAAAATATTTGTGAGTATGTGAATGAATTGAATCAGTAAGTCTTGATCCAATGTAATTGAATAATTAAATAATTGAGTAACTAAATCATATAATAGGTTGTTTCGAATGAAATCAAATGTACAAACAACTAAACAAGTAACGAAAGTTTCAATTAAGTAATTAAGTCAACTGATAACTTGTTTCAAATAAAATCAAATACATAAACAAATAATAATAAATAACGTAAGTTTATCGATGTATCACCACGCGTGATAATGCTCCAACCAAATATCGTAAATATAATAATTGTGAAAATGAATAGTTGGCGTGTTCATGGCGTCCCATGGATTTTTCATCCGACTAGACATTTAAAAAGTAATAAAATAATAAAACGCAATGGAAAAATTTAACCGTTAACTGATTACGTTAAACACTTAAAAATGTAAAAGTAAAACTTAGAGAAATCCTAAAAGAAATTCCCGTCAACGAAAAACAATCAACAAAAATTAAATGTAAATATATATCATGGGAATGAGGCATTGCCTCGGAGCTATAAAAATATTTTGAGGGTGAGACATAGTCTCGGAGTTGTGTGTGCATGACAGTAAAATAAGCATTAAACTAAGCAGTTAAATAAGTACTTAGTCTAGCAGGTAATTACGTAAGCTGTAAACAATTAAATATAACACATAAGGTAAACAAATAGACACGTATGGGGTCCTAAGCATATTTCTAGGACTTTTCTAACGACCCATAAACCTTCGGCTCTGATACCAATCTGTCACACCCCAACCTAAGGCGGAAATGCCGGGGCGCGAACTGATTGTCACAGCTCACAAGGTTACTATCATGAAATTGTAAAGCGACAATATCTAATTAATTTATTAATTGTCAACGAACATTTAAGTACAACAAAAATAGAGAAAATTACAATACAAAACCAACTATTCTTGTTTATGTTTAACATCCTAAGGTCATCTCTACGTGAGCTTCAGTTCGATAAGCAATCCAGTCTATAACCTGCAAATGCGTACAAAATATATGTTTGTCAACAACACATGTTGAGTGAGTAGATCACCAGTTTTGACACAAACAAAAATGGTAATAATATATAATGATATAAGTGAATAAAAAAATAGGCAAAACTGTTATCTGTGAGTATAAACAATTAAACCATAGCAGATACATAAACAATCAACCATAAAGAAAGGGCTAAACCGTTGCCATGCGAATGGGCATTGGTTACCAAAAATGAGGTGTCGGTGAAACCATTGCCAATGCGATCGGGCTCCGGCCACTACGACGGGCGTATGATCATACTATAATGAGATTATGTTGGACCTCTCCGAATGCGATTCAAGTAAGCAAGTAAGCAAATAGCAAGTAACGTGCAATCATTCAATTGATACACAGCACAAAGGTCACAGTTTGCGTTTGAGAAATAATAAGATAGATAATACGATAAATGGTACGCAAGTGTTCCCAAAACATTTGAAAACAAGTAAAATAGGGGAGTGATTACTCACCTGATAAAGTAGAACAAGCGATAATGAAACGGTGATAGAAACTAAGTTAAATGAGTCCGAGCTTCTCGGGATGCGATGACAAGTGTTCCTAGTTATTAATGATAATAAGATTAATTATAAAGATATAACATAATTTAATAAATTAAGATTTCGATGTGATTTGTGTTATGATTGGGATTAGGATATTTATTGATTAATCTTTACGGCCATTGTTTTTAATAGTCTTATCAATTATAAATTCCCCAATAATTACCCATGATAAAATATATAATTAAATACTTAAATAATTTAATTAACATAAAATATGCTTGAAAATGATAAAACCCTAAATTAAATAAAATAATTTAATTAAATATAAAGTGAGATACACTTTTAATTATTTGAATAAGTAAAATACTAATATACATAGATAATCATAATAAATATAATATGTAGTAAGATATAATTATTTTGTTTAAATCTTTTAAAGAAAATCTATTTATTTCGTTTACTAGATAGATAATTTTATATAAAATAAATAACTAAAAGTAAGTTTATAACGACGTTCAATGACGACAAAGCGTGAACCAAAGTTTTGGGTTTAAATTAAGAAAAATTAGGTTTCACTATTATTGTTAAAATATAATTATAATACATACGTACGCATATATATATTTATACATACATACATACATACATATATATGTATATGAACGGAATTTTTTAACGAGACTTGACAAAAACATAAACTTCAAGATGTTGGCGCCATTAAAATAATGTTTGATTTATAATTAATATTAATTATAATGGTTTATAATTATAATTAATTAATATTAATTATAATGGTTTATAATTGATTTAAACATTTAAAATAGTATTTAACAAAAAGAATTAACAAAACGACCTGGCTGGGGTTCGAACATGCTTCCCCTAGCCGGCTCAAAGCCTTAAACACACACACCACACTACCATGCGCGCTAGGGTTTCTGGTTGCAAATCTAACACAAACAAAATTACAAATACAGCTAACGCGATTTCCCCCAAATTGAATATAAACTCTAGATCTTAAATCGTTCAATCCATTGTTTGTTTGTTTAATTAATGTTTTGGCTTTCATAATACGAATCAAAACGAACTTATTTCAATGATTAATTACCTGTGGAGAGGATTGCTTGATGGTGAACAATGAACAGAGCAGTCGGCCCTAAACTCGAACGCGAACCGGACCAGCAGACGCTTTTAGGAAAATTAATTACAGGGGTTTCGGTCGCGAGGGTTAAAAGAATCTATACGCGAGTTTAATTGTATTATTATAGAGCCTAGGTAGTGATTTGATGATTGATCAAAGTCGGTTCGTTTAAAAATAGGAAATTCGTATATTATGGACATAATTTCCTAATTAATAGTGTCGGTAGCGATCATTTAGACATCACAGCAATTTACCAAGATCAATTCTAAAAATACGACGAAGTTTAAGCTACAAGTTATAATCTGGATCGCGGGTTTAGTATGAAAACGGGTTTATGGTTATGGTTAATGGGTTTGGGTTTGGTAAAGGAATATAATAATAATAATAATAATAATAATAATAATAATCACCCTGAGATTCCAGTGTGGATACATATTGAGTTAAATCCTTAAGTTTAGGGGTAAAAATGTGTATGATGGGAAGTTTATATTTTGATAATTTATTAATTATAATAAACAACAATAATAAAATAATAATAACTCGATAAATATGATGTTTTATTGGTTAAGATTTTCCGAACTTATAAACGGGTCGGCTAACAATTAAAATAATAATTAAAGATCCGAGTTGTTACATTGCTTGCCCTGTTCGTTCGGCGCGAGACCCATATATGTAGAGGAAAAAACATGTAGCATAATATTCGTATACTATCACATTTAATAACACACACGGCTCAACTCAATCGATTCTGGGTTTTGTGTTTTTTTTTCAGTATGGGAGTCATACTATCATATGACTTTTTCCATACGATCGTATGACTCCCAGTCAAACTTCGTACACATGCACAGTAAGTGTACTTATGTTGTACTTTTATCATGTGGGATTCCATACGACCATATAACTCATGTACGATCGTATTTAAGGTGTGTGAGTTTTTAAAGATAGTGTACGAATATCACTATATATCTAAAAAAATAATTTTAGATTTATGCAGGTTTTCAACACTTTAAGACAAATTGGATTTTAATAATTCAAATTTAATGCGATTGGCCGATAATAATTTTAACTTAGAAATAATTGTCATATGTTCCAACTCCCAACTTTCACACTATTTGTTTTTATTGGACATCCGTTAAAAAACTTAACGACGTCAATTTTTTTTCCCAAATTTCAAGTTGATATTTTAGGGCTTTTGATCGGAATGAGAATACGAATCGATTGATGTAAAACTTAACTCGAAACGGTACTCTAAACAACTTGATTTTTGTTATAAAAGATTAAACTCCATAATTGAAGCATCTTTTAGTCGTTTGGACGCCGTTTTGAAGTAAATTTTACATCAATCGACTCGTATAGTCATTCCGATCAAAAACCCTAAAATATCAGTTTGAAATTTGGAGAAAACTTAACGCCGTTAAGTTTTTTTTAACAAATGTCCAAAATTATGTAAAAGTTAGGACAGGTGACAGCTATTTTCTAAGTTGAGATTATTATCAGACAACTGAATTAAGTCTTGATTAATAAAATCCAATTTGCCAAACTTTAAATAATATCGTAATACTAATACTAATAATAATAATACTAATACTAATACTAATACTAATAATAATAATATCGTAATACTAATACTAATACTAATACTAATACTAATACTAATACTACTAATAATAAATAGAAATAAAAATAACGTGTAACCCTAATCTCCTCGTCGTATCATCGCAATCCACATTTCAAAATTATCAATTCTATCTATTTTATAAATCATTCATCAAACAAACAAAACAATATGATTGATATGACTTGTTCAACAAACACAACACTTTATTCTCTGTAGTTAGTTAGGGTTAAAGTCGTCTCTGCTTATTCAATACCAAATTCAACGTCAATTCTCATATTCAATAAACTAAGAAGAATGAGAATGAGAATGAGAATGAGAATGAGAAGAAGCTTCTGTCAATCATGTCTCGCATTCATCCTGAAGTTCCTCAGTTTATTCCAACTGTTTGTTGGAATCACCATCATTCTCTGCTCTGTTTTCATGCTCCATCAGTGGACCAAACACTTGCCTGATCTTATTTCAGTGATTTTCAACAATGCTTCGGTTTCTGGTCAACTGACTTGTCTCAAATTCGTTGATGACGTCATCAGTGGCAGCCATTCCCCATGGTAACTATTATTAGTAGGCCTGTAAACGAACCGAATGTTCATGAAGACTTTGTAGTGAACTGCTATGCCGGAAGTTCGTGTATGCTCATTTATTTAATAAACGAACAAACATGAACTCGTGTTTTGTTCTGTGTTAGTTTATGTTTTAATAAATATGTAAGTAGTTATAGATAACAGATATAATACAATAATTCTTAACATACATTCATGAAACTGACCCATGAAATCACATCACAAGATCTTGAAATTGTCAATACATATCCAATTAATCACCAGTTCACCGAAAAGAAAACCAGATTTTGATCGTTAATCAATCATTTTTTTACTTTTCTTCACGAAAACTGTTTTTGAGCGTATTATGGATTTCTTGAGCGTATTAATGAAAAACTTATATGGGTTTGAGCGTATTGCATTTTAACACTGAGCGTTTTTAGTTTTTTGAGCGTTTTGTGTTTGACTTGAGCGTGATTCGCGTATGTTTCTCTACGATAAGGATTATTGTACGATAAGTCGATAACTTAAACGCCCTGCTTGCGGTGCGCACATATAATGTATATATGTGTGAACCCTCGGGTGGGCAAAAGTAAAAGTGCACTAATTTTGACGTTATTTTACTAATCTCGTGAAAATAACGTTAAAAGTGGCGGAAGGTTAATCAGGCATCATGTGGTGGCGTTGATAGCCGAAAGACAAGGGCACATGCACCAATCAGCCGGTGTCCCTGATGATTGAGTGCTATGTGCCTTATGTCCAAGGCTTGATGCAAAACTACTATCGAGCCGGGGGTCTCACCGGAAGCAGCCTCTCTATCCCTATGGGATAGAGGTAAGGCTGTCTACATCTTACCCTCCTCAGACCCTACCATAGCATTGCTATTGGTGGGATATACTGAGTACGATGATGATGATGATGATGATGATGATGAAGTCGATAACTTAACCCTATATAAATATATACTAGGTTTGGTTAAGTATGTTAGTTTCCGTTTGTTCATTTATGTTCCTTTTAAGTTTTTTTGTTCATTTATGTTCCTTTTAAGTTTTTTTTGTTCATTGGTGTCCTCGTTTATGTCTAAACGAATGAACATGAATGAACACGAACATGTCCGTTTTCTTAGTACATGTTCGCTTATATGTTCATGTACATGTTCGGCTAATGTTAAACGAGCGTACACTAACATGCCCTCATTCGTGTCCGTTCGGTTTGTTTAGAGGCTTAATTATTAGGGTGTTGTGTTCATTTGAAAATGCAGTTTTATATTTGAGTAACTTGTTTTGATCATTTTTGCAATTTTTATGACAGGTTTATATATGCATTTATGGCATTTGGTGTTATGCTGTGTTGTATCTCATGCACAGGACATATTGCAGCTGAAGCCATTAATGGATGCTGCCTTTATTTTGTATCCTTTATGAATGAAACAGTAGTAATAGATTACTACAAATAAACTTAATAAAATTACAATTTTTATGAGTGTTTTTTTTCCTTGAATCTTGAATTCTGAAGTACACTGTTTTAAAAACTTTGTTTATCTTGCTGGAAGTGGCTTTGGTTATGTTCATTGCATTTGACCGTCACTGGGAAACGGTATGATAAGTCATATCATGTACAAATTATGCATATGTCATTACAAATTATTAATAATATTATGGATTTATTAATTATTAGGATCTTCCATTGGACCCGACTGGAGAAATCGATAAATTTCGGAAATTTGTTGAATCAGATGCTGATTTTTGCAAGTGTATTGGCATTACAGTTGTTGTAATTCAGGTTAGTATGTTTATGCATTGGTATTCTTCATAATGATTTTTAATTATTACCATTAAATCTTACTGTTCTGTTTTTCAGGCTGTGTGTGTGCTGCTTGCTGTAGTGTTGAGAGCAATGGTGAATTTGCAAATGAGACTTGATGAAGAAGATGACATTGAAGAATACGGTGTTGTAAGAGGTAAAGTTTGGGAGCCTTTGCTTAACCCGAATGTAGCCCAAACATCCGTGTCGGTTAATGTTAATGGTAAATCTTTCCATTCTGACGCATGGAGTTCGCGTATGCGAGAAAAGGTAATTTCTTGGCTCTCAAATAGATACACTGTTTAACGCTGCTTTTATGTTGAACGAGTCTTGGTGTTTATAGCTATATAATAATAATATCATTGTGGACAATGAAGTAACTTCCATTTTTGTGCATTGCAGTATGGATTGCAATAATGTCAAGTAGAGAGACAAGTCTAAGCATAAATATTAGGGTGAAAGATTGATCATGTGTATATATATATCTATGGGCATGATTAATGCTTGATTTTGTTCATCCGTTTTATTTCGATAGATGAAAGTACAGTTTTTCACTTCTTGTTTGTGGATTTGGTTTGTATAGAAATTGGACTTTTTTATGGTACATTGCTGTCTTAAATTGTACCATATACAAAGCATAGATGTACATCTGTAGCAAAGCCAGAGCCCGCACCCACGTGGTGGACTGTGACGGGTCGAATGGTCCTAGTGCAGACTCCAGGCCAAGTATCAGTTCAAAAATCAGTCTTGGTCTGGCCTGGTCTTGATGAGGGCGCCCGTTAGGCCTAACCCGGTTAAAGTCTTGTTTCTTTAAATGTGTTTATTCAAACATGGATAATCATATTAGATGAAACGAACTTGGTAAATAAACAAAAGGGCATCAACACTAACTCGTGAAAACAATTATCCGCATTCATTGTAATAGAATAAGTTATTTGATCATATGTAGTCTTGGCTTTAATTCCTTTAGACGTGTTACCGTGTTAATTCGGTTTGGTGCTAGTGAATAATGATTGTATGCTAATGGCTGGGTTGGGTTTTAAAAGGTGAAACGGCCCAAGCGACTGGACTTAACATAAATGCAGCCATTGGAGTCGTTCTAAAAGGGGAGAAATTTGCACTACTTGATGAAATAGGTTCTTTTATAATCAATTTAAAATTATCTACCAGAGGTTGTAACAATCCAAACGATCCACTATGTCAGGACCCTTTCGACGTTGCACAAAAACCATCACTTTACATTCAGCTAGCACTAAAAAGGCTTCTCCTAGTATAAGTGCTAGAATTATTGCAAGTATTTTAGTTGGAACTATTATGGTACATTTTCGATTTTCTATTCACTTGTGATCTGACCAGGTTGACCCAATCATGATATTGAAGGATAGGACATTTTCTCGAAAAAAAAAAGAACTGGCTACCAAAATAAATAATTTTGTCCTTGCCGTTTAATCAAACATTGGGCATAAGCTTTCTTGAGAAATTGTTTATCATGAATGAAGTAACAATATGTGGAATCTCATGCTGACATTGTAAGTAGTTCTGACAAGTAGATTAAACTCTATAGTTATTAAAGATTAAAGTAACTCAAAATCTTATTTGCATCCTAACATGATTATTTAACAATTTGCTGTATAAAAGAGAGAGTTTGGGAAGTTTTTTTCTCGTCACAAAATCAAAACACAAGTTTTGTTGAGATTTATCGGCAATGACCCCTGTCGTTAAACGTTTGTTGTACCAACCATGATCACATGTGAGGAAAGGTGCTATGTAGTTAGCATCATTTTGAATCCTTTGCCTCTTTCATTGATGATAAGTAAAATATCGATTGAGGCTTGTCATTTATAGACTCATTGAATGCTTCATCTTACTCCTATGTGATCAAGATATTACCAATAATAAAATTTATCCACTTCTCAACCCAAAAATATGATTGTTATGTCAAAATACTTCCATCACACTTAGTAGTCGCAACATATTCCTAAGGCAGATTGAATTGAATACTCTAAATTATAATCAATTGGCTAATTATAATTCACACTAGTGTAGTTAGTAACACTCCTAATTTTCACGTCCGTTACTGAAAAACAATCTCAATCACAATTTCATCATAAATTTACATGATTTCAACTTGAATGTACGATTCTTCATTTCGTTCATAATCATTCATGTGAGCAAAATTGAGTGGAAATCAAATGTAGGTAAATCTATTATAATTATGCGAGTAAGATTGCACTTAACAACGAACGTGAAAATTCGAAGTGTCATTTTTACATTGTCAATTGTCAGTATTAAATCATTATCGTTCGACGAGTTATGTTTTGGATTAATAAAATTTAGTTTGTATATATTTCATAGCATGATTATGAAACAATCCAATCACCTTTTTATACTATAATAACAAGAAACTATTTTCTAAAACGCATGATGATTTTAAATTAAATTTTTGATCATTTCATTACCTTTTCACATTTTGGCTGGCTACTGCTCATGATGAAAAAACATAAAACACATAGCATACATGACAAATTCCCTTTACTTTTTAGAATCCAATAAAATTATATTGTGTTCACCTTCCATGCTTGCACATGTGCCCCTATTATTTTCAACAACTGCTCCTTGTCCCAACTAGTGTTTTTTTATCTTCCAATTTGGCACTTTCTGCCATGATTCTTCTACACTTGAGACCAATCAAATCTTTCTATAGACCATGGTGGATTTGTTATATAATATTGGAAAGAAACAAACATATGATACAAACAAAAAGATACAAGTGGGAATAGTTTTAAGTGTTAAACATGTTTCAGTTTATTTATTTTTAAAGGGTTTGCTAGAGATACACCACTTAGCTTATTTACACACCATTCCCCCATCTAATAATAGGCCTCATACGCAACGTATGCTGGCATACGCAACGTATAAAATAATAACTTAAGTTAGTCAAATCAAGGAAGCCATACGAGTCATATGGAAAACCATACGAGTCATATGCTTCAGAAACTATACGAGTCATATGCTTTTGTATACAGTTCGTATTATATGGAAGACGAGACGTATAAGATTTCATACGAAGCATGTAATCTAACATAAACATATGAACTGTATATGAAAGAATACAAATCGTATGCATGTAGGTGTTTGAAAACTCATGAGAAGTAATCTATACGAACTGTATAGGAAATAATACGAAACGTATGACGAAGATTCTTTAAAATTGTACAATTACTTTTGCAAGAAGCGTGAAACGTATTTAATCCATCAATATCTCACATATATTTAGGCCTCATTGATTCTTTGACCATATTGTAAGACTGTAAGACGAATATTAGGAATAAAAGGAATCTCTCAACCATATAAATTGTGTGATCTCATAGGGTTTTTTACCCACTTACTTCTTTGAACGATATACATCTAACAATGAAGTGTGTGTATATTTTACTCACTTCTTTCCCCCCTTCATCCCTTCCAAATGTTGTTAAAAATATTACCAACCTAAATTTATTTTTCCAACCACATTGATAAATTTCGTTGATGAAATGCATAATTTTGAAGAAAATTTTGTGGAATCCGATGAATCTTTCGCCACCGCTTTTGTGGAATCTGTCCATTTTTTCACAACCGAACAAGTACAGGTTTTCTATTCATGTTTGTATTACGTTATCCTGTTATTAACAAAAATGAATCTTATTTTAGGTGTTTATGTGTTTCGATGAGTTGAAGCAATGGGTGTACAACACCGGACTTAACAATGGTTACGTGATAATTACCCAAAGGTCTAAGACAAATGTTGCTGTCGACAAGAACAAGGTGTTTCTTAGATGTGATCGTGGTGGTGTATACAAGGGGAAGGCAACTGTCAGACACGTTGGTGATACCAAGAAAATCAACTGTCCATTTCAGTTGATTGCAAAGTACCACAAAGAGGAAGATGGTTGGAAACTAAAAGTTGTGTGTGGTACACATAATCATCTGCCTGCTCTATATATGGAAGGTCATGAATTTGCAAAGAGGTTGAACCCTGCGCAAAAAGTATTGGTTAAGGATTTGACAAACCAGAACGTGGATCCCCAAAACATTATATCAATAATAAGAAAGCAGGACCCTTGTTGTGTGTCTACGGCAAAAAACGTATACAACGAACAACAAAGGCAACGAGTATCCCTCCACGGTAACAAGTCTCCGATGCAAGGTCTTTTCACACTCTTGGCTAATGCTAGTTACCTTCAAGAGCATGAGGTAAATGAATCCACTCACAAGTTGGAGAGACTATTCATCGTTCATGAATTATCGTTCCCGATTTGGCGTGCATTCCCGCATGTGTTGTTCATAGATGCAACATACAAGGCAAATAGGTACGGTTTGCCATTTGTTGAGATTGTATGTGTAACTTCTACCCGTAAAACCTTTTGTGTAGCTTTCGCTTTATAAGTGACGAAACAGAAGATAGTTACACGTGGGTCTTAAGCCAACTAAAAAGAACGCTGGACAAGTGTATGCAGCCACGTGTCATACTAACAGACAGGAAGTATGCTTTGATTAATGCATGCCAACGGCAATTCCCAGACGCTCAAATGTTACTGTGTCGATTTCACATATATCAAAATATTACCAAGCACCATAAGCAAAGTTTTCCACTTGAAGAAGACTGGGAGGTCTTCCTCCGTAATGGAGAGTGTTACTCAATTCTCCCACCGAGGAGTCGTACCTTTACCATTGCCAGCGACTTGAAGGAAAGTACTCTTCAACCCACCCAAGTAAGTCTTAATTCTATTCACCGTGTTGTTTACATGTTACTGTTAACTGAGGCGTGACCAATTGTGTTAACAATTACAGGACTATTTCCTTACTTGTATGATACATGGTTAAAGCCTAGCAAAGAAAAATTTGTGTCTGCATGGTGCAATAAACATCTCAATTTTGGTAATCATACAACCAACCGAGTGGAAAGTCAACATTCTTTGTTAAAGAGACATTTGAGAAACTCCAAATCTACTTTGTTATACAACTATGTGAGTTTAGTATTTAGAAATGTTCATGGTTTCGTCTTTTTTAGGTCAAACCCAAAACCGACCCAAAGTCTTCACAATTGAATGAACATGGCCTATGTTCGTGTTCATTCATTTAGTTAATGGAACGAAATTCCTTGCTCGTGTTCGTTATATATTAAAAGAGCAGACATCATCGAATGGCCCGCCAAACAGTTCTTCAAACATTCGGTTCATTTACAGCCCTAGTTAGGTTACACTTTGTTCTCCAGTAGAAGCAGGCTGCAAAATTCATTGACATGAAAGTAATTATTTAAAGGGATCATTGAATTAGTGTTCTACTGTTCTTGAATTCAAAAGCTAAATCATTATCAAATTCATTTAAACCATAATTATTGTCCGGTTTATTCATCTTTAGATGTTAGTTATGTCAATAATTGATCACTGGTTCATGATTTCTGATCACTGGGGTGCAGCAAGGGGACCCCCTTGGCCCTCTTCTTTTTGCGTTGGTCCTTCATCCGCTCATCCTTAGGGTGCAGGGGACCTGTTCCTTGCCCTTCCATGCTTGGAATTTAGACGATGGCACTATTATTGGCAAGGCTGAGGAGGTCGCTAGAGCGTTGGGCATTATTCGCTCAGAGGGGGCGTCTCTAGGGCTTAGGCTTAATATTCGAAAAACAGAGGTTTTTTGGCCTTCATGTGATGATTCGAAGAAAGTGTCGGGTTTATTCCCTGGAGAGATTAGCAGGCCTGCGATGGGAGTTAAACTCTTGGGGGGACCGGTTAGTCGGGATGCAGGGTTTATTCGGTCTTTGGCAACTAAAAGAGCTTTGAGGGCGGTTGAACTTATGAAACGCCTGTCGGACCTGAGGGACCCCCAAAGTGAGCTCCTTTTGTTACGCTCGTGCATGGGGGTTGCTAAGTTTGTGTTTGAGCTCCGGACCTGTCAACCTGAACATGTCAAAGAGGCTGTGTCCATCTTTGATGCAGGCCTGCGGGGGGCAATTGAAGATATTGTTGTGTGTGGAGGACCGCATTTTGGGGACCTCCAGTGGAGGTTGGCTTCCTTCCCTATGCGCTACAGAGGCTTAGGAATTTTCTCGGCTGAGGATGTCTCCGCATATGCATTTGTGGCTTCCAGGTCTCAGTCGTGGAAATTGCAGGACCACGTCCTGCAAAACGCTGGTGTTACGGGGGTAGATCCTGACTACTCTTTTGCACTTGGTAATATTGGAACAACTCTCCCGAACCTTGATATAGGCGGTTTTACTGATAAGGAGACCGCCCCCAAGAAACCTCAACAAACCTTGGCGAGTGCTCTTTATGGTAAACACGTACATGATTTGGAGGAGAGATTCGATATGACCCCGAGACAAAAGGCAGTTTTAGCTTGTCTCAAGGGGGCTCATGCCCAGGATTTTTTGACTGTTGTGCCCATTGAAGGTCTTGGGCAACGGATGTCGGCAGTTGAATACAGAGCCATTCTTAAATACCGGCTTATGATTCCCCTTTTCCCTCCAGATGAATTATGCCCCATTTGTAAAAAAGCTTGTTTGGATAGATTCGGTGAGCATGCCCTCCACTTTAAGGAATTGCCGGGATTCAAGTATCGTCATGACTGGGTTAGAGATGTGTTATGGGATGTGCTTAGACGTGCCGGGATCTCAGCCAAGAAAGAGGCACCTGTTAACTTTTTGACTGATCCGCGTGAGGGAAGATCTACCCTGCGTCCTGCGGATGTTCTTGTGTTTGGCTGGGCAGGGGGTAAGCATGCGTGTGTTGACCTCACTGGGGTGTCCCCGTTGGTGGGGCTGAGAGACAGTGGTTTCGTACCGGGACAGGCGGTTTTGAGAGTGGAGTCTAGGAAGGTTGCTAAGCATGAGACATCGTGTTTGGAGAATCAGCACGTGTTCATTCCATTTGCCTTCGACACTTTTGGATCCCTAGCTCCCGAGGCGGTTCGCTTCTTGGAGCGGGTGCAGAAGGTGGTCCACAGTGACTCGCAGAGCCTGAGGAACCAAGGATTTATATTTAGTAGAATAGGCTTTGCGATTCAAAAGGGGATAGCGGCGCAGCTTGTTGCTCGCTTACCCATTATCCAGATGTAGTTCGGTTTGTGTTATATATAAAAGGATCAATATTTACTTTAAAAAAAAATTATACCAAATAAACCATATTTACTAACTGCAAATATTATTATTTGCAGTTGAACCAAAAAGGATGTCCTGGTGCAAGAAGCTCACATGCAATCACTATTGTTGGAGACAAAGCTTACGCCTTTGTTTTAGATGGTTACAAGTAAAACTTATTTTGTTACACATTCAAATACGAACAGTATACATTTTAGATGATTCGTATTTAAGCTATACGAAATATATCCTTTTTATACGAAGCGTTTATTAATTTTACTTAAAAGTTGTTCATATGAATCATATGCTTTTTCATATTATTCGTATTGTTTATACAAAAGCCATATGAACCGTTTAACATTACATACGAAGCGTTTATTAATTTTACTTAAAAGTTGTTCATATAAATCGTATGATTTTCATATTATTCGTATTGTTTATACAAAAGTCATATGAACCGTATAACATTACATCGAATCGTATGATATCTGAAAAAGTATTGCGTATGCTGAGCATACGAAACGTATGCTGAATGGTGTGCAAACATGCCTACTTAATAGGTGTAGATGGTGTACCTTTAGAATTTGCCTTTCTAAAGGCTTTATTGAAAATTTTGGAATTTAAGTTTGATAAGTTTCTAGTTAGTCACCAAAGTCTTACAATTACCAAGAAAAGGCTTGAGCTTTACAACATGATCCATTCAATATATAAAAGCCGAATCAGGTTAAACTTAAATGTGTCGTATTTTCCCTAAAAAAACGACTTCTTTGCACGCTAACCAAATAGAGGGCAATTCATTTGATTATTTTCAAATTTCTATGACCAAATTAAAATGTACCAACAGATGCATGTAACAACGTACATGTATGCTATGTAGCAGCAATCTTATAAGATAACACATATGTTAAAGGAAAATGATTGACATACAAACATTAGTTAGCTTTTAAACTCTGGAAACAAGATATCACAAAGAGAAAACTGTACAAAAACAGACCCTGAATTTGGAGTGAAATAAATTATACTTATTTTATATTACTTATAGATGATACCAAGAAAAGACCATAATTGTTGGAAACTCACAAGACATGATAATAATAATAATATTACCAATAGACAAATAATTGTGTGATTAATTAAGGAGTGTAAGCCAAAATCACTCTACCTGTCAACTCTACCACAAGCTCTTCCACAAGCTGTTCCATCACTTTCTCTTCTATTTCCTTTTTAATATCATCAATTTGTAATCTCAAATCCTCTTTCACAACCTCTCTCCTCACCACCCACTCCACCGCCAGCGGGGTCGTCGTGCAGCCACCATCTTCTTCGTCGCCATCCCAAACACACCTTTCCTCACCAGATAACCATTCCTTAATCTGACCCCACACATTGTCAATGTGTTTGTGCGTCCCGGATATTAATGCTTGGTTGACCGCGTCAAAAACGAGCTTTTGGAACGTTCTTTGGTGTCTTTGTTTGGATTGCTCAACCACCTTATCGGCATGGTTCATGTACGTGTCCCTCAAAGATGGGTCCAGAGGGCTCTCGGGTGAATGCCACCTGGCGGTATCTGAGTCTGACTGGACCTTGTCACTAATTCCAGCGACTGATAATAGAGTTTGGACATACGAATAACATTCTTGCTCTTCTTCCTCAGGACTCAAGGGTTTTGCGTACGTTTTACCTAAAACGGGAGAGACGGACCCCACAACAGACTCGTCCCATGAAAGAGTCCGTGAAATAGATCCGATTAGTGGTGATTTGTCAATCAGATTGCATTTATTAAGATCTCCTGTTATAATACATCATGAAACATAAGATGCATGTAAAAATAATAAGAAAATACAATAAATTTGTTGATTTAAGATTAATTACCATGTCCTGATGTATGGTCATCATCTTCAAATTGCAACTCCAAAACCGAAATAGGGCTCGGCTGATTTTGATTCTCACTTGCATTTCCAGAAATACCCCTCTGCAAAATCAAATTATGTTAACTAAAAATATAAATTTAACTAGTATTAAGAGTTTAAGACTTAAAATTAGAGGTATGCATACCTCAGGTAGATCTTTAACCACTGTGTCACCAATGCACTGAGATCCATCATTACCAATGCTACTAGAAGATTGATGACCTTCATCGTTATCAGACTTTCGGGATTTCTGCTTGCTAGATTTCTTACTTTTAGAAAAAAATAAGCTTGAAACTTTCTTTGAACAACGATGATTTAACACTTTTTCCCTTGGTCAACTCCTTAGTATCATCATCTTTCTTGACTTTCAAGAACTCGTTAGAAGATACCGGAAGAGATTTTGACCTCATAAGATTTTTAGGACTACTTTCGATTTCACTATTTTGACAATTTTCCTCTGATTCTACAGATTTCTTCAAATCAGAAAGCGCAAGCATTTCTCCCAATGTACTAGAGCTTCATCTTACATGTCTCGGTTCTTGAACATTACCGTTTAATGACATCATCGCCCATCTTTCCGACAGTCGTTTTTTAGCCTCCCTGCAAACAGATGATTCTGGAGAATAAGATGCGTGACTGAAAGAGGAAGACGT